>NW_023596545.1:30644313-30861813 GCF_011947565.3 Pollicipes pollicipes
GTCAGAAAGATACGCACGTAGAAATTCGAGCAGTTACATATACACTCTGCCCTCGCTTTCTCCTTATCTCACAAACATGAGCGTAACATACGTGCAGACCCCTTACCGAATCCGCTGGCGAGCGCCAACAGCAGGGAGGAGGTCAGCAGTGCGGTCAGCTCCATGCTGTGGTCACGAATGCTGGCTAACAGCCGGCGCAGCCAGAGCTCATGACGCGCAGCAGGGGCTTAGCGGCACAACAATGGGCTGCGAACCGGCCTGTCACAGCGTACCGGCGGCCCTGCCCTGACACAGAGAGAGAGGGGCAGGCATGCCAGCGTGGGTGTGTGATAATGGGGCTCATTAATGGAAGGTCAGATTTTATCGCGGAGCTCGTAGCCGCTAAACCCGGGTGAGGTCACCGGTGACTATGAAGTTGGCGCTTTTGCCCGCATTTCAACGATGATGGTGCTTATACTCAGACAATAGGTGGTGACAAGCCACCAAGCCCATTCTGCCTGACCGCCACTGGATTCGCAGCGTCGGATGGGGTCAACAGCTCCAGCTGGAGGTGTAGCTACAGAGATGAGGCGAGCTGTTGCCGGTGGGAAAGTGATGGCCGGGTACGCTTCTCCTTCGAGTGAGAGAGACACGGCGGATAACAGGGCTCAACCGGTTTGTGGCCGAAAGTGAACAACTATCGGCGGACGGTACAGTGAAATGAGGACAGCAGATCGGTCATGCATCAGGAGGCATCAGAAGACATCAGGAGGAGGTATCAGGAGGCCTCAGGAGGCCTCAGGAGGAGGCATCAGGAGGCCTCAGGAAGCATCCCTCCCCTGCAGGGCTCTCCCGGGCCGTTTTTACATGGCGGTTTCTGCAGCCGTCTTTCCGCGTGCCCGATTTCGCCTGAGGCTGCCGACTCCAGCGCGCGCCAGAAGATCGGGGAAAAGAGAGCCTGAAAGCGGGCTCAGCCGCACTCAGATCTGTGAGCGTTGTCGCGGAGAAGGCTGAAAGGTTACCTGTATGCTTGACGCCGGCAGCTGTACACGCTGTCCAGACACTGCAGACTGGCATGGCTGTGAGCATACGGGGCAACTGATAACTCTGACATACCGCGGAGAGTGTCGCCTGGTCTTGGCTGCGTCACTTTGCTGGCAGCGAACGGCTACCGAGGGACAAAGGCGACCCGGTATCTGGCAGACGGACGAGATTAGCAGGCCGCCACGTGCGTACCAGGCGGACCATCCAGCTACTGATGAGACGACCGAGAGGTTCGTTAACCAGCTGACGACTCGATGGAGCAAAACAACGTGGTCATATAGCAAAGGCAGGCAGTATATAAAACGCAAAGCGCAGTATGCAATAGAATGCATAAAACAATGTCCTGCGGTTGACTAGCCAAACGAGCGTTCTGTCTCTATTTGCTGACGAGCCATCAGAGAGATGCAGCTGTCGACAAACCCGTGTTGGAAGAGGAAGATTAAAAAACACTGAACTTCGGCGTCCATATCGCCCTCAGCCTAAGTAACAGCGATTAAGTATCTTAGAGCACGGCTTGAGTTGGGCCGACCTAAATGCCTGATGTGATCACCAAGCGGGACATAATAAAACGAAACGCTTTGTCGGACACCCGTGCACCCGAGACGTTCCACAAACGGGCGGTCGGTCGGGCCTCGCTGTCCCGCCGTGTCACTCGGGCCGCTGCTGACGGTATGTGGCAGCTCCCGCGAGTGCGCACTGAGTTCGTGGACCTATCATTTGGTTTCCCGAGGGACTCCAATGTGGAATTCGCTGTCGTCGGGCGCCCGCCTGTCGTCCGCTGCTAGCGCCTTGGCCTTTAAGAACGGCCTGGTCGCTTGCCTGCGATCGAGATGAGTTTGTTGCGCCGTCTTATCACCGTGCGCCTTTCTTTGATGTTCGATATGTGTAACGTGGATGCCGGAAAATCGTGTTTTGGAGGATCCTAAAAACAATTTATGTATTTATCTAACCAACCGATAGAGCGGTCCGTGTCTAACTATTGACAAGCCGACAGAGAAGCCCGTCCAACTGCTAACGGGCCGATAGAGCAATGCGTGTCTACTGCTGACGAGCCGGTAGATTGGTCCGTGTCTAACTGCTGACGAGCCGGTAGATTGGTCCGTGTCTACTGCTGACAAGCCGGTAGGGTGATCCGTGCCTATTTACTGACAGGCCGGTAGGGTTACCTGTGTCTAACTGCTGACGGGCCGGTGGATTGGTCCGTGTCTAGCTGCAAACAGGCCGGTAGAATGTTTCGTGTCTAACTACCAAAAGGCCTATAGAATGGTCCGTGTCCTATTTACTGACGTGCCGATAGGGTGATCCGTGTCTTACTGCTGACGGGCCGGTAGTGGTTCGTGACTAACTGCTGACAAGCCGACCTAAATGTCCGTTTTTCCGCCGCAGAATCATCCCTCGCGGCTGCGTATGCCTTCGCTTCGAGAGACGGCCGTCAGAGCAAAAACGGCTTCGTGCTGATCGAGGCTCGGCACCTGCCAAAAAGCAATCAAGCAGGTCTCACTGACAACGGACGGGTGGGAATGAGATGAGGGCTGCGCTGGCTCTACCGGGGATGTTGAACGCTGAGCGTGATTAGACTGCAGGCCGTGCTGCGGAAATGAGGGCATCGGTGAAGGGCTACCCGTCAGTGTTTTCGAGCATCTCACGCTTGCAGCTGACAGCGATGCCTATAAAATGACATTCTTACGTATGCTGTACAATATGGTCATGATCCTGCAAGGTGAGTAATAAAGTAATACACGTCCTGCACGAACTTTATAAGTCAGAGCCATCCGTATGTGTTGTTCGACGGTGAGGTTGGGTATAAGGGCATAAAAGAAAGCGCTCTATCCATTCTTATTTCCTCCATCAGGCTACCTCATCAGCCTTAATTACTAGCAGTTTTGTTTCATTTAATTAATTGTTCATTTCGGCTTAAGTACAACTTCCGTTGGGAATGCCACATTTACCACGCCGTCCGCTTCTCTTGATAGCCGTCACGGGATGAGCTGATTAACTCAGTGCCATACTGATGGCTGGAAAATCCCGAGTAATAGTACGGCGCGGTTTGACCCGCTCCAGTTTCAGCCTACCCGTGGCACAGACAGAGGCGGAAATGTTAAGCTTCACAGCGATTTCGTTAATTCTTTCCGATCTCAAACCAAAAACCAGTTTGATAAATGTCGTACCTGACCCAGTCAACCTCCGTGCGTGCAGGAGGCGTCAAGTGAGGCGTCAAGTTGCGCAAAATGACCACAGAAGTCGGCGTGCCCTAAAACTCCAATCAGCAAAGGAGGCGTCAAGTTCGTGAAAAGAAAGCAGAGTCAAGCATAACTCCGGCACAAAATTCATAGTGTGTCCCTCACCACCAGCAGTTGGCTTTGCCACGAGCACAACTTGGCAAAATCACACTCTGGTCGTTGTCATGCAGAATCGAGCTTGTCATTCTTTGTGTTGGTTCTTGTATGCCCCAGGTGGCCGATGTAAAACCACCTGAACCATTCTTAGAGCCGATTTCCCTCCTGTCCAATTACCAGTGGTTCTCTTTTGGAGACAAAAGCGATCGGAGAGCGTCCACGACTTATGCTTACTGACTGTGGCATATCTTTTGATAACCTACTAGGTCTGCATATTAAACTCTAGACATGTTTGATCCTATCAGACATACTCTTCTACGTTGTTTTGCCCATACGTCGGTAGGCATGCATTTCAACCGCAGGGAGGTATTTATAATTCAAGATGGGTCATTCATGTTCCCAATAAAGTCATCCGTGCAACGTACCTTGCTATATCCGCATAAAATAATGCAGTATTTTACGCGCAGCATGTATTGCCGCTGGATTTTTGGAAGCAGTCGCTAAGAAATATTACAGGCATGAACTTTTTCAAGCTCTGTTGAGCTTAACTAGTTGATCGCTCCCTCGATTCCCGATCAAGCAGTGATCATCATCAGATCAGACATCCACTCGAGCTCCTAGGCTGGTGCAAGGAAATGGGCACAAATTACTCAAACGTCTGGACCATCCAGCAGAGCTCGCGTTTCGTCAGCTCTCGTGCATTCATTGCCCGCCTGAGCGTTATCGCTGGGGGTTAGGTATGACCATATACGCTTTAATAAGGTAGCCTATTAGAGCCAGCCATAAATTGGGAAATTTATGAATTTAGGACTGATGAATTTATTGCACTGAACTGGGTAAGGAAGCTAAAATCTACTCAGATTGGAGACTGATCCGATTCGGAGATGTGTCAACACAAAGTGATCTGATTTGTTGGAAAGTCCATCGCCAGGAAATGTGAGCTTGGGCACTCAATAACATGTTACGCCAAACTGGCAGATATTTCAGAATGTCTCTACAGTGTGTCTCTCAATGTCAACATCAGATCAGAACAAAACCATCTGATTCGCAGTGTTTACCATCAGAGCACACTGGACTTCACCACAAACTCCTCCATTGCCACTGGGAGCGGAGAAGTGGCGGTTACGCTCATGTACTCTGCATTCCATTGGCTGTTGATCTGCGTGTGGCCGTTCATCTGCGTGATGCTATTCATACCTTGTTGTCTACAAAGGTCTGGAAGCCCTGCTTCGTCCCGTCCTACGGTCCTCCAGCGTCGAGGTGCGCCGTAGCGCTCGCGCGCACTCGCGCCGAATTCGTTATCTTTGGATTGGGTTTTCACTTGCGCCGACCGGCGGCGCGTCATTATGCAGATGAGCGGGCAGATGGGATCGGCGGCGTGTGGCCGCAGGGACGGGGGCGGCGGCGGCCGTCTGACCTGGGCACGGCCGGCCGACCTGGGCCCGGCCGCCGCCCGCCCGCCGCCGGCCGCGCCGCGCCGGTAGCGGTCCGACCACTACAAGTGAAAGTCCTGCGGCTGCGGCGGCGCACCGCGACGGCGAACAGTGCGCTGCCGTCGGCCGAGTGTGTCGCGTCTGCCCGACCGCCGTCGCCCGCCGACCGCGCCGGCTGCCTGCCGACGAGGGCTGTGCAGTAGAGCTGCGCAGAGAGCGCCCCAGGTGGGTCTGCGGCGGCCGTGCACCGCCGGCCGAGCCGAGCGCGTCCGCTTGGGGACGCGCCACCTTTGTCACCTACTTCTGTTGCTAAGGTTAACCTAAATAGAACCAGTTTGAGAGAGGCATTGGCAAATGTTGGCAGTGCGGGACGCGACTGCCGTCAACGGCACGGCTCTGCCGGACCTTACGCCGCAGCGAAGTACAGTTGGTTTGAGTCATAGTAAATATGTTTTGAGCTAAAGTAAATTGTCTGCTAATACATTGTCATCTCAAGCTCCAACGAATCGATATCTTCCGTTTAGAGCCTCATCGTCTTTGCTGAGTGGGCACGTAATATCACAACGTCATCTCGCCAGACCAGATCCAGAAGAAAATCTCAAATGCTACCGCTCAGTGGGGGCACTCGAGATAAGCCCGCGGGCGGGTAGTACCGACGACACCGCGAGATGGGATGGGCCGGGGAAGCGGACTGAGATCCACTTTTGTGGTGGCCCCCCTCCCCCTCACACACACACACACACACACACCACACACACACACACACACACACACACCACACACACACACACACACACACACACACCACACACACACACACACACACACACACACACACACACACACACACACACACACACACACACACACACACACACCACACACACACACACACACACACACACACACACACACACACACACACACACACACACACACACACACACACACACACACACCACACACACACACACACACACACACACACACACACACACATACGCGTGCATCCACGCACGCACGCGAGCACGCACGCACGTAGTAGGCCAAAGATGCTTCCTGTTTGTCTTTCCACTTGCGAGAGTAGGCATCTTAAAAGTTTATTCTAACTAGTTCCAAATGTACATACCTAACCCTCCATCACTTCCGTGATATTTGAGCATTAGGTGTCTGGTAGTTAATGTGTGAGGGGTGACTTTTTGGTCGTGGGCATAAATAATGCTGCCTTGTGAACGCTTTGCAATGCAAGCCAATCTTCCACATTGCCGATAGCGTATCTCAGGAGCTTCACAAGTGCAACGCACAGTTGAACAGCCCGATAAAATAAGCACTCAGGCACTTATACAAAGGTCATTTCCCGTGTGACTCATGTAATCTGTAGATGGCGTTGTTTCAGTTCGCATGTCATAGTGTGAGCAAGTACTAAACTGACTCAGCGACCACCCAGTACGGACACCGCTATCAAGTCGAATGAAACACATAACTGTACATTCACTTACTTTCTGCACCTTTGCAAAGTCGATCAGACGTTGAAAGGGTTCCCCCCGCGAAGTACAGTCGTCACAGATCTTACTCAGAGTACACCGTTCTGACGTTTCGTGACTGAATGAAAAGATCTAGCGATTCCGGACGACCGCCATGGTGCTACCCTTACACCACGTTCTCCATTGAATCGGCGCTGTCCTTATTTGCTCATTAATCACCAGGGGCAACATCGTTCTACCACCGCGGTTCAGACCGCAATAGGGCACTCCAAAAACACGGCCAGCATTTATAATCTATGGACTATGCAGCAGCTGAATCAAATCAATCTAAGCTGATCGCGTGGCTCCATCGGTATTTCTATAAGAAGCGTGACATCCATCCGCAATGACAGTGAGACCGCCTCCATGGGGCGTAATCTGATAGCAGTGCCTGCCTTTCCACCATGCCACTGCATCATTAGTGGCCTGTTTGAGATAGTGCCGTATCCGTCCGGTGACTGTCGAGCGGCCAGCGGCGGCGCGTCATGACGTGGCTCTGGTCGGACGGAGCCGGACCCTGGCGGGGCGGCGGAGCGCTCCTGCTGGCCGGGTCACGCTCGCTCGCCCAGGCCGGCCGGCGCCCAATCTGCAGCCTGGCAGGCACATGACACGGCACTGGCCACGGCCTCATTACGGCGGCGGCAGCTGGCCGGCCCGCTCTAGGGCAGTTCTCACCCGCTGACGGGTTTGCTCGTCAGGGGCTCGGCGGACCCGTCTCCGGGCAGTTCTCCCCACACTGGCAGGGAAGCAGCGTGAAGGACACGGTGGACCAGCCTCTGGACAGCTCTCCCCACAGTGGCGGCAGGGGGCGTGAAGGACACAGTGGACCAGCCTCCGGACAGTTCTCACCACACTGGCGGGGAGGGGGGGGGGGGGGAGCGTGAAGGACGCGGTGGAGCAGCCTCCGGACAGTTCTCATCACACTAGTGAGGGAAGCTCCTCAGGGACACGCTGGACCGGCCTCCGGTCAGTTCTCACCACATTGACGAGGGAGGCTCGTCAGGGGCGCGGCGGACCAGCCTCCGGTCAGTGCTCGCGGACGAGGTGGGCTCGTCAGGGACATGACGGACCCCGCTGCTCGGTGGTAATGCCCGCTCTGCTGATGGGCGGGATCCTCACGGGCTAAATAGACACACTCAGGGGTAATGACCGGCCTTCTGATGAGCGGGGCCCTCAGGGGCACAGCATACACGCTCAGGGGTAATGCCTGCCCTGCTGATGAGGGGATCCTCACGGGCTAAATAGACACACTCAGGGGTAATGACCGGCCTTCTGATGAGCGAGGCCCTCAGGGCACAGCAGACACGCTCAGGGGTAATGACCGGCCTCCTGATGAGCGAGGCCCTCAGGGCACAGCAGACACGCTCAGGGGTAATGACCGGCCTCTGATGAGCGAGGCCCTCAGGGCACAGCAGACACGCTCAGGGGTAATGACCGGCCTTGATGAGCGAGGCCCTCAGGGCACAGCAGACACGCTCAGGGGTAATGACCGGCCTTCTGATGAGCGAGGCCCTCAGGGCACAGCAGACACGCTCAGGGGTAATGACCGGCCTGCTGATGGGTAGGGGTAGGTTTCGCCGACGTCACCATGTCCGGTACCGCCATTCCCGGACTCGATGGCATGACGTCAACGCCATGCATACACCCCGCGGGAGCTTTCCTCGCCACTTGGTCCGCGCTGAGAGCAGCCACACGCATGGAGCACCGTACCTTGCACCGTGCATGATGTGATTCACGTGGCGAGAGGTGCTCCTGTGTGGATGCCAGCAGCGGAGAGCGCGCCTATCGGAGGCCCTTTGTCAGGATAGGTAAGTGGGCAGCTCCGGACGGCTCGATCTTTGATCGATGGACCTGATACAAACCACACGCGTGCTCTCGATACGGCCGAACGCTGCGCTACGTGCTCCGTTAGTCATAGGGCAAACGTCACTCGGCGGTGACTCGGATTGGGGTTGTTTACTTGGACTTTCGAAAAGCCTGTTTAGGACAGATTGCTTTCCTTTTAATTCCTCGTTGTTACGACGCTTAGGCTGTTAAGATGTAGCGTTATTATTTGCCCTTTGTCATAGTCATCTTCGGAACAGGGAGATGGCACCAAGTTTTGGGGGAGAAAATGAGAGGGGGAAGACCATTGTGTTTTATCACCATGTTCCTCTTACTAGGGCTAGGCTTCACAGATGCGGTTGAGGTGAAACTTATCCATTACGAAAACTAACGTTTTCATTTAAGTTTTGGATCCCTTCATTACTGTGAGACCAACTGGTAGTGAGAGTGGCTCCCGGACTGCCTGGTAATGAGCCGCTCTCTGTCGGGCCTAGCTCCGTCGTCCGGGGCAGCAACTGTTACCACGGGTGGTCCTGATACTGAAGTTGGAGGTTCTAGTCCTTATGCTTGAGAACCGTTTTGCCTGAGTAGTTCGCAGTACTCTTAAGTGAGTTTCAGGCAAAGCAAAAGGGCGAATTGTTGAGCATATTGCTGCAACGCACAAATGAAAACCAAGAGGCGTAAATGAATTCAGCAGTTTTATGCGAACTGTCGTGTGCGTTTTGTGTTGTTTCCATGCTGTATGAACACTTAACGCAACATTTGTAGCAAACATTCGAGTACACACATAAACATACACTGGACTATGACCTGATTGCCCCTGGGATCAAGAGGTCACAGCGACGGTCAGCTGTGCACAGCAATACTGACACAGTTGTCAAGTCAGCCTGCCGGAGACAGCACATCCTCCACAGCAGTGGCCTGTGTGCCAGTTAAAACAACAGAACACATTTACGCATCGTCATGCCTGCACGACCATCTTTACCACCGCAGGGCTTCTCTGCTCAGAACATGATCATGCCATCACCACAAAACATTCATTTTTCCATGAATTGCCGTTTATTCCGGTCGCTTCTGTGCGTTTGTATTTGTTTGGCTTGAAATAACTGTTGTACATGCATCCGAACTGCTTCAAACGTGAAAGAACCGTCCTGTCTTCATTGCATGTGGATATATCTTTTAGCTAGCAGCATCACGAAGATTTATAGCATATGGGAAGTTTGGATCACCAAATAGCACAGCATTCACGTCCAGCCTGTTTCGGATGGGTCTAACGTAACGGTTTACAGTAGCTGATATCTTGCGCCAAAAGGCACGCACGGGTCCGCAGTTCAATAAACGGTGTACTAATGTATCGTTTTTCCCCACAGCACGTACATGGTGGTTCCATAACGTGCCTTACGTGCAAAAATCGTTTTGTGGACATATGCCTAAGAAATATCTGAAATTGAAGAGACTGTAGCTGGGTGGAGGCACAACAGCGATAAGCGATTTCGAGGTACTTTTTACGTGCCTCCAGGGCTAACCCCTCCGATTCCCAGTTGTAGAACGCTTTTGGTTTGCGCATCATTTATTCCAAAGAATACAGTTCCTTTGAACAGAATGCAGCGAGTGGGTTTTCTCGTGACTCGAATTTAAAGAGCACCTGTGCCTCCCTCGCCTCTGTAGATATTCGTTCCAAGCTTCTGCTTTTCACCAACAACAGCTTCCACCTTGTGGGGATTGCACTTACCAAACGTTGATACCCAAGGAGGTCATTCCTGCAATTGGGATACTTTGCGCGCGTTGGGTTGTACTTCAAGCACCGCTCCTGTCTAGCAATGATGTCATTGGGGAATTTTGTGCAGCAGAGATTCATACGGCGGTGGAAGTTAGCACAGTTTCTGATCAGGATGCGAATGTTAAACCAAATGATCTCGTCCCTTACTAGTTGTGATGTATTCAAATTGTCGCGTTACTGAGTCATTCGCTTACTACTTCCCTTCTTCTCCGGGTGCTGAGAATGGTTTCATGGCACCCTTGGGTCTTGGATCGCCATGTTGCACGTCCCATCGCTGAATTCAAGCATGGCTTTCTCATGTCCCTATTCACCATTCTCCTTTCACATCTTGTCTGCATCAGTCAAAATCTCAAATACTTTGCATACTTAAACTTAAGCCTTGTTGTTCCTAAGGTCGCTTCAAGGGAACACACAGCGTGGACGTGAGGGAGGCAAGACAATCATTGTTAGTTCTACTCCAGGAATAAAAAGAACGGGGGAAAAGACGTGGTGAGGTGGAAAGACTAACGGAGCTGGCATGTTACGAGGCCGTGTGTGGGACAGATAGGTGGCGGAGCATAGAATAGAGGTTCAAGGGCCAGAAGAAAGCGTGAACAAGTAATAAGAAGCCCAAGGCGGATTCAGGGAGCATAGCTAGGACGAGGCGGCGTAGTGTGTCTAGTCTACTGCAGCATACAGTCTGGGCTCAGCTGCGAGGGTTGGATTCAGGGAGGCTAGCTCCGACGAGGCGGCATACTGTATTAAGTCTACTGCAGCTTGCAGTCTGAGCTCAGCTGCAAGGGATGGACTCAGTGCAGCCATGTACTACATTTGAGCCAGCATGCCATGCATTCATGCAATTAAATGGGAGAGGACCTTCCAACGTGAGAAATACCGTGATATGACTTTGAGTGATGAACTGAGTACCGGAGCTTAATATGCATTTTCACATTCACATTTATGTCAATTCTTATCAGAGTTTTCATTTTGTGTGCATTTGGCCTGCAGCGCGTGGGTTAACGTAGTTTGGCTGTCGACAAAATCGCCAACCTAAACGTTGGCTGTCAAGCATTCTGTCTCTTGCAATTTCTAGTGTTAATTTGGCGACGGTGATTTGTAAGTGGTCACGCAAGGCCAACTGAATGGTGTCGCAATTTTCTTTACACTGTTCAACATGTCCATACTCCCTCAGGGTTGTAGAACCTTGCAGCCATGCTGTTATGGAGCCGAGCAGTGAACAGAGCGCAACGAAATAACTGTTACAAAACATATATTAAAACCCAAATGCTCCACGCAAAAAGGGCACTGTATCAGGCGTCAGTTTTTTAAGATATTCAATCAGACCATTTGATTGCATGGATTTCTGTGATCAGGGCTTACATTAAGCAGTACCTGTGGCGTGAACCCTGACTTATACCATCGGACCATGCAATTCCAGGTCAACGGCAAAATTTGATGGATAAATCTTAATATGACATAATGCTCAGCACGGTGCGTCCTACCTTCTGACATCATCTGACTTTTAGCACAGTCGCTGTCATCTGGGTGCAGGCTTTGCCTGCCAACGACAAATAGTGAGCGCCTAAGGCGACTTGAACCTACCCCCGCCAGGGGGGGGGGGGGGGGGAGGATCGGAAGGCGGGCGCTCTAACCAACTGAGCTTTTAGGACAATGGGACAATTTTACGAAGCATTTGATTAGGAGCTACTTCTCTGTAGGCGCAATCCTTTTAACCGAAGTAATACCCCCCCCCCCCCCATTCTCTCTTTCTCTTTTCTGTTCTCTCTTTCACTCATGCACTGCTTCTCTCTTCACGTCGGAAAGTCGTCCCGCGCCATTGTCTGCACTGCAGCTACGTCATTGGCCGGACGGGCCTGCCTGGTTCTGGCAGCGGCACGCCCTGTCTGCAGGCGGGCAGCAGCAGCGGCGCTCGGCTTCCCCTGACCGCGAGTGGGTGCTCCCCCAGGTCCCGACCGGCCGCCGTTGACGTCACAACGGCGCCCCGCCCCCTCCCCACGCCCGGCCCGCCGGCATCACGCGCCGGACGCAGTGAGTGAGTCCGCGCGGCGGGTCCGGCGGCGCCCCGAGACGACCGGCGACGCGGCGGCCAGGTGGATGCGCCCGGCTCCTGACGTCCACCATGCTGGCGGCTCTGATCGTCGTGACAGGTGAGGGTGAAGGTCGCGGCGGCAGGGGGACAAACACCCCGGTCCCGCGGCCGCCGCCGACCCCCGTCAGTCAGCGGGACCTGGTCCGACACGTCTACGCAGCCGACGTGCTGGCAGCGTAGCCGGTACTGAATGAGGCACCCCGGCCCGTCTAATCGTGGCATGTGTTATCCATCAGTTGCAAACTCCTGTGAATTGACATTTTAGGGCAAGAAACAAAATCGTAAGGGTGAGAAATAGAATCAAATGCGATCTCCATAATCTAGAGCAGATGAATGAAACTGGCCACATTGTGTAGCAATTAAGATGCAATAATGGGGATGGCCGCAGAAGACTTAGGCAGTCGTGTGCCCCAAAAAATGAGGCGCCAGGTGTAACTACTACCTATGATGGTAGACGTCGTTCAGTAGCTGTCTTGGGTGGTTTGTTTTCAGGCTGAACCATTCTTGGCGCGCTCCTACATCCTTTCTTTTGACGGGTTCGTGACCATTTCGGCTTGTTGGGACCTCGTCAGGACCCAGGTGTTAACAGGCAGTGCTCGGACGGGCAGTATTTTTTCCGCATACCAGACCGGTCTGTTTTGGTGTTCGGTGGTCGACCCTTCGTTTCCGAGGGAAGGGTACAATCAAAACAGTCCAAATGATGTGCGCTCTCCGGAGGGTGTTGAGCAGTGTGGTGTGATTCAGAGACGCTTCAAAACACCAGGCATTATTACGCAACGAGCGGTACAGGCTAGGTGGCAAACCTCACCTTGTGCATGTGCGACGAATTTCCAGTCATGCAAATAAGACATGCACCTACGTAATGCGCCTGGTATACTATATTAGAACATTGTTTCATGTTGCATGCTACTTGCGATGTCACTGCCACGATGTGTTTTGTCTAGCATTGAGAGTGTGTAAAGATTTGTCCGCTTAGATCTAGGTGTGAAGCAAATACGTCATCCCAAATTGGCTTAGGCTTGGCTTCAGGCATCCTGCCATTCGTCTTTGCAGAGGTTTAAAAATCTCGAAAAAATAATGCGGAGATAATTATTCGGAAAACCTTGAACGAGAATGTACGAGACATTACTATCGACCTTTTTGCCAATCGATGTGGTATTAGCCCATGACACCAGTATCAAGCAAGTTCCATGTAGCCATCTCGAAACTTGTAAAAATAGTGCGCTGTTGTCAAATCAAGTACAGTCCAGGCTCGTGCTGCGGAAGACAATAATTCTTCCCTCGTCGTGTGCGTCCGCGTCCAAATATGCACTGCGTTGACGTATGCATGACGCATGACACCGCGTCTGGAGTAGGGTTTCCTGCTTCTTGCAATGTCTATTGCTGGGCTCCGCCAACAGAGACGTACCATTTTCTCGGCAACAATCACTTCCGCCAACACGTCAGGCGGAGAAATCTGGAGCTCTGTGGTATCCAACGACACTTAGTGGGCGTGCTTTCCCACCCGCATGGCAGTGGTCTGCTGTGTGCGAGCGAGTGTCACAACGTCCTGAGGCGTGTACGGGTGCCGACTCTCGGAGGTCAGTCGCCTGGCCACGGGCTCCGTTCCAGTCACAGCGGCCGGACAAACGAGCGCCCGCACGTGTGTGGCGTGTGGCTGGCCGTTTGCAAGACGTCGCGTGCGACCAGGGCGCGGAAGAACAGCTGCAACCTGGTCTGGAAACCTGGGGGCAGCGGAGCCGCAGTGCCTACATTGTCATGTCCGATTATGCGGTGGGAATGGGAGAACACTTTGGACGGAAGCAAGTGACTCTGCCTTAGCGGAGAAAATCGTCATGCGAGACGGTGGTTAATGTATTCGGTAGGACGCAACCCCAATTTACTAGCCCATGTATGACCATCCCGCGGTATGGGGTCAGTAGACCCGAAAAAAACAATGTCACGTCTCAGAATAAGCTACACTTGCTTATTTCTCCGACCGACTGTTTTAGAGTCGCATGCGCTCTGTGAGCTTGCGTAAGGAACTCAAGTCTTGCACACACAAACGCACATAAATATGCATCACTCATGAAACAAAAAATGGATTGCCTTTTGCGTGAAATTTGCGGCATGTTTCACAATTTCCTGAGGCTTTCACATACGCCAATGATTGGTTTAGTGCATACTGATATAAAAAGAGACATGAACTTTGAGCATCAGTGACAAACGTAAGAAACATGCAACTTAAAAAGTGAAGCCACTGGTATTGACGCTCAGAAATCGCTACCACGCACGAGTTGTGCATTGCAATCGAGTTCTTATTGAAACTAACTGAACCATTAGAAAGGTTGGGTTTATTCAGACACGAAGCCAAGGCTTCCCTCCCGGAGGGGACGCATGATAATTTTTCCAAACGCATGCGAATTCGGACAGTATTCCTGTGCAACTGGACAGTCTCTAGCGTGAGCCCCTCGGCTAGGGTGGGGCGGGGTATGACCCCGTGGCTTCCCCTGACTACTTCCCTGGGCCTATAAAAATTGCTATAATTCTCTCTGTTCTAGACCAGCTGCAAAATGTGGCGAAATACTTTTCATAGAATAATTCCCAGACACGTGGAGCACCGACACTTTTGCACTTTACCTTCATGTCTGTATGATAACGGACTGAAGCACTGTCTTAATGAAAGTACTTCTGTATGACAACGGACTGAAGCACTGTCTTGATGAAAGTACCCCTGTATGACAACGGGCCGAATCACTGTCTTAATGAAAGTACCACTAAGTCGCACTTACCTACCGCTGAGCCCTAAGCCATTATCTCAAAATAATTCTGCACTTTTTTCACAACAAACGAAAATCCTGGAGAAAAACTTTACAGAATATAGGTAAGTGGACCAGGACTGTGCACAAATGCTGCTATGCAATAAAGATATTCTAGTCTTAAGTATTGTTAAGTAGGCCCAATACTTTATTGTCTCCTGTACAGTTTATCAGTAGCGCATTTGAAAGCGAGAGGGCCACTCATGAGAGCCACCACACCTTTTTCTGTGATGCATGTCTTTCACAATCATTGCTGAAGATGACACTAAAATGTACACCCAAACACGATATCCATTAATAATCAAACCATTGCTCCTTATTTTCAAATGGCAAACACCCTGTCATTTTTAAATGATGTTGATGAGTTGTATACAGCACTCGCAATTTGATTCTGTTCTGCTAGAAATGGCCTTTGAAGGTAAGCTTGCGCAGGAACATTAGGAGTCTTCATAAGAAACAGTTTGGAACAGAATAGAGGGCCAAATTTCTCCAGTACATTCAAGCTCGAGCTATTTTTAAGCTGGTGCTGTGAAATTGAGGATGTTACGGCATAGTTAAAAGATTTCGAGATGCTATTTTGATTGGAGTAGGCAAGGCCACCTCAAAGAGTCACAAAGCACAGCGCATGCGCTGAAGTCTTACTGAAATAGTGGCACATGCAGACATATATAAATATATATATGTATACCCTGGCATGCAGATGCACAGATGTACATAAATATATACTTAATTTTATATTGACAAAACGCCCTTTTCATCGTTCCATGCATCTATATATACATATATACATATATATATATATATATATATATATATGTATATATATATATATATATATATATATATATATATATATATATACACATCATGATCAACATGCAGCATGCTTCAAAGCTTTGTTTTGCGGTTGCAAGCCCATGCCCTCCGCCTCAGCTTTCCGACATGGTAGAGGCGTGTGGCCATACTGGCCTCTCCCACGAGAGTCACGCGGAGAAAATGCTCTCCGCTGCAGCGCCGGCGGAGATAGACCCTGAACTCGAGTGCCGGCCGCGCAAGCCAGGAGCGAGGTAGAGTGTGACGGCGGCGTTTATCCGGATGCCGCCCGGCCCCCCCCCCCCCCCCCCTCCAGTACGTTGTTTGGTCGAGGAGAAAAGCCCTGTGACCTTTAATGTCAAGATCATTGTAGCTCAGGGCCTGAAATCAGGTAACCTTGCACTACCACGTGAAAGTAGAGGGAGACGTGCTTTCACTTAAACGATGTTTGCTCTGCCGGCATATTAAAAGGTGCGCAGAGAGGGTATTGCGTGATTTGGTCACCTTGGACGCGATATGACAAGTCAGAGACGTATCAAAGACGCTATCAAGTGACTTGGGCAAAGTTGCAGATGGCGTATTGGGCTGCCACCCCCCTTGTGTCTTTATGCTCTAGAACATCGGGTGGGGGAGGGGGGGGGGGGGAGGACTACCATTTGCCACCGCCGCAGCCGACGCGAGTCAAGCGCCAGGTGTGTGGATGTAACACACCGTTACATGGAGGCGCTCTTGGTTGGGCGATCCCGTGACAGGCACCAAACGGCCTTCCCGATTGCGACAAACGTACCGGGGCTGGAATAGCACGCTACCGGTTCCCAAGTTACGTAAAGCCGTAAATCAGCATTGCAAATTGATTGCACATTGACAACTGTTTTGGCTAATGGTTTGCGTTCGATATTTTCCGTACGGTGCGTGGTCCGTATCCATGTAAGTTATAAGTCTTGCTCGAAGGCAGGCCTAATGTTGATATTATGTTTTGGTCAAGTGGCCTGGACCTCACAGCGTCGTTCAAATCTAATCCACTAAGTTTAGTAAAACCACGAGCACTTCGATGTCCCGGTGTGAAGAGAGCAGCATGCTCCGCATGAGGTCGTGGGCTGTATCCAATGACGTACGCTCTGCAAATGCAAAACATCACATTTAAGGTGACCGTGCGTTCTCAAGGTCAGTATCTAACCATGCATATTTTTCAGCATATTGATTCAGCTGCGCAGTCCCGCTATTGACGCAATTCTGAATGTACTCAGAGCATCATTTGAGCTGACTATTCAAGACAGAGGTGCGTTTCAACATCCGCTGACCGTCGTCGCTTCGAGCGGGCGTTCCCTCGGTGATCTGTCACCCTGCTCAGGCAATACGAACCGTGAACGCATGGGTGAAGTAACTAAGAGACAATTCATCTCGGTCGTGTCCCAAACGCTGCAGAAATCATTTGGTCACATTGTGGCCGATGATGCCGATACTGATGTAACACCGCAAAGGCAAGGCTGGTGTAACCCAACGCGACGGTGGCTTCGGGGCTCTCAACCGCCCGCCAGCTTCTGGAGAAGTGGGTCACAAGTGGCCAACGGGCTACTTTCAACTACATAAAAAACCAACTGTAAGAGCCCGGTCTACTGCGTCGTTTTGCAGTGCTCCGTTGAGGGCTTCAGCCCCGGCCGGACGCCATCCGCGCGCTGCGTCGGGGCAGCGCCGTGCACCAACGCTGCCGGTCCGCGGCTGGCGGCCTGGCCGGGGCCGGCCTGCCGCCGCGGCGACGCGGCCCGGCCGGCCGTCAGCCCGGCACCGCTGCCCTGCTACTCCTCTGAAGCGTGTCGCAAGCGGCCGGCTACCATGCCAAGCGTCTCGGAGGCGGGCTGCGGCCCGCCGCGGCGCTGCGGCACCCCGCCCGAGCGAGCCGAGACCGTCGGCGCGCCGCCCGCACGCCGGCCGGGCCCGAGCCCGACTGCGGCACGTCTTCAGCAGCGACTGTCGGCCGACTGTTGAGCTAGGCGCCGAGCTCGCGTCCCCAGCTGGACTCAGCGACAGTATCAGGCTTGTCAGAGTCAGCGGCGCGGCCGACTCCCGCGGTCCGCCATCACGGCGCTCGCCATATCCACACCAGCCCGAACCTTCGCGGCGCCGGAGCCGAGACGCCGGCGGGCGCGGCGTGCGGGCGCGCGGGACACCCGCCGAGGCTGTCGGTGCGTCAGCGGCGGGTCTGTCACGTGCAGGAGAGGAGCCTGCCCGGTGTCTGGCGGCTCCGCACCTATCGCCGCGCTGGGCTGGACGGACGGCTGAGTCAGGCCGACGAGAGCTGATAAAGGCTGCGGCAGACAGACAACTGTGGCAGTCCGGTCGGTCAGACAAACCACAGTGACGGACTGCGGAGTTAGGTTTTCTCCGCGAAGGCGTAATTAGCGCAATGGCTGGCACAGATGGCTTTTCACCGTGAAAACTGGGTTTGGTTCTTGCGCGTTGCGTAAGATATTTCACTAGCTGTAGCTCAAAGGCCTGCGTGAAAGAGTTGGAATGCTAATGGCCGCGGTAGCTACGTGCGCTGGCAGAAGTTGAGAAGATGATTTCGGATCGCCTTCGTCAGAAAGCCGGCAAAGCCATTCAGTTGTGACAGAAGCCTTCGCTGTCAGGCAGACGGCCGCATCCACGCGACTCCAACAATGGCAGACGAGCGCCGCGGTGGTCGTAACCGGGTTAGGCGTCTGATAGCGCTGCTGCTCTCAGCGACGGCGCTGCGCCGCCCGCTGACGCGGCGCGGACCTTCGGGTCGTTCCCGCCAGATAGCTCACACAGCTCCGACGAAAATGGCGCGCCGCGCGCCGCGCCATCTGCAAAGCGCGACGCCTTTCATCAGTCAGAGTTGAAAATGTCTTTTGCCCGTAAACGCAAAGCTCGGGCGCAGCTGAAAATATTCGTCTTTGTGACATCACAACATTTGCTGACGTTTTTGCAAAAACACACTAGACGTTGACGTCATGAACTGGTGTGATACGATGCCAGTAAAGTTTAGAGTGTCGTTCAAGTGGATAATTGTGTAAGACGATAGTTCCCCACGCTACTGCTCGATAGAGTTGCGAAAACCAGCAGTTCTTCTCATTTGCTAGCTGCAGCTATTGATCACACGCACTAGCACATTAACACCTTTCTTTATTTAAATCTACAAACTTCACTCACGCGCTGGATAGAAAGTCGGCTGTCAGGCACTGCATCTTGAGCGGCCGTCCGACGCGAAACCTCCGGTGTTAACGACGTCTAACAGCCTCTGGCTGGATGGGCGGTGTGTTGCTGGGCGGCCGCAGACTTCTCCCCCGCCGGCGGCGTCTCCACTCTGCGGACACGATCTCACCTCTCACGCGTGATTGAGCCGAGCCGAGCCCCGGCACCGGCAGCAGGGGCAGAGGGCACGCTCCGCGCTCGGGAGCGGCGGCAGACAGCCAATCAGGGGGCCGGCCGGCTGAGCCAGCCCCGGCGCCCGCCACGCCGTCTGCCGTGTCGAATGGGATCGCGCCTGTTCGAGGTCATTACCATAGATTCCTGTTTAACCTCCTTTGATGGCGAGCCATTAAAATGACGACTGTGTCGCGGACTTCAACGCCCTGGGGGCGGTTGCTCTCTCGGCAATTATTAGAAGCCGCTGGGAGCTACACTTTATAGTCTGATAACGATTGGTTATTAATGGCTCATCGTGTTTGGGAACTGCACAAGCGTTGTCTTACCATTATTTTATGTACAAATGTCACCTTAATAAACGCTGTGATTCATTGGCATAGGTAAAGCATGAGATGTTCTGCACCGAAAAATTTCCAGCAGTTCATTTTATGCAATGTCAATGACATGATACGATGCATATTTTCATAAATAAATGTATGTTATGCTGTTATGAGCTAGGCAATTTAGATGCAACAAATATGGGGATTTGTCCTTCCAAACACCATTCAGACTCTCGCAGCCTACAAATGATGAAGCATGCAAGAGCGGTTTTGCGAGGCATATGTCCTCGCTTGCGAATACGAAAATCTGCCGATCGAGTGCGCACACGCGCGGTGGTTGCCGCCGATCGGCCGCCCCCGCCAGCCGCCGGGCCGCTGGAGGCTCGGCACGCGGCGCCGGCGAGCGCCGCTGCGGCCCCCTCGGCGTGCCGTCACTGGCGGCAGCCGAGGCACCGCCGCCGCGGCACCGATCGCCGGAGCTGGCGGAACTGACGAGCATCCGCGCCAGACCGAATCCCTCTCAGGCGCGGCTGGAGGACCGTCCGCTTCTCTTCCTCCTCCCACAATGACCGGAGCCACTCTCGGGGGCGGCTGGAGGACCGTCCGCTCCTCTTCCTCCTCCCACAATGACCGGAGCTACTCTCGGGGGCGGCTGGAGGACCGTCCGCTCCTCTTCCTCCTCCCACAATGACCGGAGCCACTCTCGGGGGCGGCTGGAGGACCGTCCGCTCCTCTTCCTCCCCCCATAATGACCGAAGCCACTCTCGGGGGCGGCTGGAGGACTGTCCGCTCCTCTTCCTCCTCCCACAATGACCGGAGCCACTCTCGGGGGCGGCTGGAGGACCGTCCGCTCCTCTTCCTCCTCCCACAATGACCGGAGCTACTCTTGGGGGCGGCTGGAGGACCGTCCGCTCCTCTTCCTCCTCCCACAATGACCGGGGCCCCTCTCGGGGGCAGCTGGAGGAGCGGTTCGCTCCTCTGCCTCCTCCCACACTGGCTGGAGGCACTCTCGGAGGCGACTGAAGGATCGGCTGCTCCTCCTCCCCCCCCCCCCTCCCCCGGCCCTCCTCCCACATTGGACAGTCCGTACGGCAGCGCCGGTCCCTGCCTCGCTGGCGCTGGCGAGCCGTCGCTGGTAAGCTGCTGCCCGACGCTGCGTCGGGCTGCGCCGCAGAGGCGTCCCGTCCCCGATGATGCTCGTTCGCCGGTGAAAGCGTGAACGGACGGCGTGACCAATAGTTTCCGTTTTCACGGACGGATTCAGTCAGTTGCCCTTGGTACAAATCGCGGACGCTCAACTGGGCTAAACGTGGTTTATGATCTTCATCAGCATGCCCGGTCAAACGCAAGCCGATAATCACGGATTGCACTTCATCCTGCAGACTGACCTGCATACAGTTTGCATTTGATTACCGTGATACCCTTGAGGCATTATTATTATTATTATTATTATTATTATTATTTTCGCCGAAGGTTCCAGCGCCACGTCCAGTCACTTGTAAGTGAATGTGGCGGTGATTCTGTAACCTTATAACTAACGATTGCAATAGCGTCAGTAGTCGTGATAGTAAGCGTTCGCTTTGTGATGATTTAGTCTTTTCAGGATTCCATCAAATCAGAACGTCTGCATATTACGTAATTTCAGAGCTACCAGCGGCATACATATCAATTAAATTATCATTGCACTAATGATTGCAAGGCAAGTGTGAGGAGTGGTGCCAGCAACTTTACACTTCTGCATTCCCCGCGTGAAGTGTATGAAGAACATCCCGATTATCACATGCGGAGGAGCGTGACGCTGCCAGTCATTGCGCTGCTGTCTGTGGAATATCGCCGGTGGTTTGCCTACAGATCCCTCACCCGGTGCCATCTGTGTGAATTTAAACATGCCACGCGCAGCCGTGTACGCGACACGAGACGTAACGCATCTACGAAATGCGCCCGTCGTTGACGCCGGAAATCTACTACGATAAATCTGGCCACCGTGGCAAATGACATGCACGCATGCCGTACAATATACTAAAGAGCCGTTCACTGTGAGGGATGCGCCTAGTTTCCGTGATGCCTCGCGCCGGGGATTTCGGTGACTGCGGCTGGTGAACATGCACTATCACGGAGACTGCATCGTGAAGCCAGCAGCATATCCAGCGGAGAAAGCGGGCAATGACGCATCACGGGCCACCAGTGACAACGACATGTCGCAACCATCTCCGAACTAGCGAATGCTTTCATTTTACGATTTGGTTTGGGACGCTATCTTCAGCTGGCGCTGCTTTCCTGAGTGATATCCCTGATGCGTCGATACGCTGTGCGCGTGGTGGTGGTGGCGGTGGTGGTGGGTACGCTCTCGTGCACCTGAGTGGGCGGTTGGCACGAGTAGTGTAACTCTGCACACAGCTAAAGCCGACACGGACACGACGGCTTTCACGGCCCAGTCATGATCTGGCGAATCCTGGTCAGGTTAGAATCCTGGCCATTATGGCACTCAGTGCCGGATGCAGTATTTACCGTCGCCTGGCTGCACGCCCGTACTTCGATATCACAGGTCAATGCCGACCGCCAGGTCACGCCAGGGAACAGGAGGCAAGTCCTCTGCGTGTTTTTAAAAAGTTTTCAAGTGAGCCCAG
Organism: Pollicipes pollicipes; assembly: GCF_011947565.3. Taxonomy (NCBI): domain Eukaryota; kingdom Metazoa; phylum Arthropoda; class Thecostraca; order Pollicipedomorpha; family Pollicipedidae; genus Pollicipes; species Pollicipes pollicipes. The sequence goes on from NW_023596545.1 coordinate 30,666,267, forward strand.
GGGTGCACATGTCAGCCTAGGATAGCTTGACACCCCACAAGGTCATCAAGTGCTGGGTGCCGCGTGCGTTAACCTTCGGGTGCAGGCTCAGATGTCACCGTTTGCTGGCGCCGTGCCTGGCTGCACCAGCGCTTCAATTCAGCATGCACCTCACATCAGCGCCGAGGAGAGTGACACGAGCAGTAGAAAGCACCTGGCGGAGCGCGCCGTCGCCGCCGATACGGCGATGACGCTCGGGAGGCGGCATCATTTGAATAAGCGTCGCCGCCGGCCGGCCGATCGGCTCTCTTTTTCTGCACGGGCGCCGGTCATGACCCGGGACGCTGAAACAAAAGTGAAACCGGCCCGGCCCGGCGTCCGGCCGTCCGCTGCAGGCGCGCCCAGAGCCGCGCGACACGCGCCACCCCATCATCACGCCGCACTTTTACTTTCGGCCAGCGTGGTCCGCACGCATGGAGTGCGGTCAGCCCGCGCCCGTACATCAGACGGCCGGCACGGTGGCCGCGTGAGAGGGAGGCGCCCGGCGGGAGCGCGCGGGCGCCATCGGTGCCCGGCCTCCGCCGGCCTGTGTACGTGTGGTCCGCGTACGCTGTTGTAAGTGAGTGCGTGAGGGATATATGACTGTGCGTGTTTGTGTAACTGTCTTTCGACACGACGCTCGCAGTCTCGGCGGCTGTTTGAGTTGGATACTAAGCACTTGGGTCGCGGTGGTGCAAGCGGCAAACTCCTTGTGTGCACTCGTGTGGCGGATGGGGACGGCCTGGCCGTTTGGCTGGTGACTGAGGAGACTACACGGGCTGCATATGGCCGGTACTCTGCTACGCAGTTCAGCGTTTGTTTAGTCCACTGGCGCAGCTATCTCTCTGCTGTCTGGTGTCTGCGCTGTCCAGCGTCCGCTGTTCAGCTGTCTGCGGCCCGCTGTCTGGCGTCTGGTGTCTGCATGACATCTGGTGCTGTTTTGTGACGTTGAGATTTCGGTGCCCATTCGCACATTCCGCATCACACCGTTTTGTATACACTGCATTATTTTCGTTGCCGTTTTCATGTTTGCCACTGTCCGGTGTCAGACACCGGTCGCTGGCTGTTCGCTGTCCAGTGCTAGACGTGGGCCGCTGGCTGTCCGTTGTTCGGTGTCGGCCGGGCGCAGGCTATCCGTTGTCCAGTCGCCTCGCATGTTCGCGTTTCCGTCCACGACACCAGACAATGGTGATGGCGTGTCCTCTCCGGGCCGAGCGCGACGGTGCCGGACCCGGTGGCCCATGTTCGGGCGCCGTGTGCCTGTTCTGTTTGAGCGTCCCATTTGTCGTGACCTTGTCGTGACCTGGTGTTGACGAGCTAGCCGTGCAGCCAGGCCCGACCCAGTTATGGTCGACCGCGGCCGAGCCCCGGGTCAAGACCCGCACCGTTGGGCACATATCAGCGTAGTGGTGGCCACAGCTCCCACAGTTGAAGCGGCATTTGGGGTTGTTTCATTGGACGATGCGGTGCCGCCCGGTGGCGCGGCGCGGGGCTGCGGCGCGGGGCCGCGGTGTGCCCCATGCAAACGGTCCAATGAAAATGCCCGCTTCACGCACCATTGCGGGGTCTCCGCGTGCCATCAGATCGCACGGTTCGGCGCACGTACGTCGCAACAGACATTTGTCCGCGGCATTGCCGGGCGGCTGAGAACGCAGTGTGACGATTGACCCGGTCTCAAAATGCGCCGATGTCCTGCGCGTGCCCACCCAGCCAGAGAGCGCGCACTTGGTCAGCGTGGCGCCACCAGCAACGGCAAGGAATACGTACAGGCCACGCGGAGTTGAGAGGCGAGCAGCGGGCTCGAACCGCGCCGTTTCTTTGCGAGGAGATGTGCGCGATTGTGCTGACGGGCACAAGCTGCCAGGGCATGATACCATCTCAGTTTCTCCCACTCCTTTCTCTATTTCGCCCTGAGACTTCCACCCCGACTGGATGTCTTGTCCGAGCTCGCAACTCATAATTAGATGACAGCGCGCTATTTGAAGCGACTTCTAATAAAATAGTCGTTAGTGCAACTGTCTTAAAATGATATACGTTATAGGAGAAATGTCGCTGTCTGAAACCAGGTGTGTCACTGGTCTGAATAATGTTCGAGAAACCTGAGTTTGTTTTTTAAATCAGCTGCGGATGCGAGCAAACCATGAGACTTCAGGTTATCTCCACCGCTAGCAGGTGCGCCAGCACGGTGAGCAGCGATATCTTGAGCAGCTGCAGAGAGTCTATAGAGGACGGGACGGCCGCCGAGCTGAGAGGTTCGTGAGCTGGCAGCCGTCCAGTGAGGTGAAGACCCTTCCATCCGCCGCCGACAGAGACGGACGTGTTCGCTGCCCGCTGCCCGGCGCCGACACAGATGGACGTGCCCGCCGTTCGCCGCTGACACAGGTGGACGTGCCAGCCGTCCGCCGCCCGTCACCGACACGGATGGATGTGTCCGCCGTCCCCCGGCGACACAGATGGACTTGCCCACTGCTCGCTACCGCCGCCGACACATATGGACGTGCCCGCTGTCGGCCGCCGACACGGACGGATTTGCCCGCCGCCCGCCGCCCGCCCCCCGTCGCCCGCTGCCGACACAGATGGACGTGTCCGCTGTCCCCCGGCGACACAGATGGACTTGCCTACTGCCCGCTACCGCCGCCGACACATATGGACGTGCCCGCTGCCCGCCGCCGACGCAGATGGATTTGCCCGCCGCCCGCCTCCCACCGCCTGCCGCCCGCCGCCGACACAGATGGACGTGTCCGCTGCCCGCCGCCTGCCCATTCACGAGCCGTCAGCGGCGGTAAAAACGCCTAGCATGCCAGCCGTCAGTGGTCGATTGGTGGCCGCTGGTTTTGCCTGCCGACAAAAAACCGTCTGCCTGTCTGTCTGGAGCAGAGTGACAGGGCAGCGCACGGCAAGGAGGGGACCGGTTGATCACTCTGCGACTATGCTCTAGCAATGCGTCTTTCCACCTCCTCTCGATCAGCCCCTCCCTCCCTTCCTCTTTTCTCCAAAACTTATATTCTGCTTTTTCTTTCTCTATCTCCCTCCTCTCCACTCTCCTCTCTCTCTCTCTCTCTCTCTCTCTCTCTCTCTCTCTTCTCTCTCTCTCTCTCTCTCCTCTCTCTCTCTCCTCTCTCTCTCTCTCTCTCTCTCTCTCTCTCTCATCTCTTCTCTCTCTCTCTCTCTCTTCTCTCTATCTCTCTCTCTCTCTCTCTCTCTCTCTCTCTCTCCTCTCTCTCTCTCTCTCTCTCTCTCTCTCTCTCTCTCTCTCTCTCTCTCTCTCTTCTCTCTCTCTCTCTTCTCTCTCTCTCTCTCTCTCTCTCTCTCTCTCTCTCTTCTCTCTTCTCTCTCTCTCTCTCTCTCTCTCTCTCTCTCTCTCTCTCTCTCTCTCTCTCTCTCTCTCTCGCTCTCTCTCTCTCTCTCTCTCTCTCTCTCTCTCTCTTCTCTTCTCTCTCTCTCTCTCTCCTCTCTCTCTCTCTCTCTCTCTCTCTCTCTCTCTCTCTCTCTCTCTCTCTCTCTCTCTCTCTCTCTCTCTCTCTCTCTCTCTCTCTCTCTCTCCTCTCTCTCTCTCTCTCTCTCTCTCTCTCTCTCTCTCTCTCTCTCTCTCTCTCTCTCTCTCTCTCTCTCTCTCTCTCTCTCTCTCTCTCTCTCTCTCTCTCTCTCTCTCTCTCTCTCTCTCACACGTGACACTTTTCAAATCCTCCTCCCCTTTGCTCCCAAAATGCGTCCATTAACTAGAGCACCTCTGGCACTGTTGTGTCCCACAAACCATATTTACCGAAATGCGTCTTGCATGGCTCGCGCACACCTGTCCTTTCACGACAGCATTTCACGCGCCAGATTGGATCGCGGACACAAACACCCCACTCGATCTCACACCTGCCGCCACGCACTGCGTCAACACGGGAGGAGGCTAACCTAATTCAGTTCTGCAGGCCCATCGGTCTGGGTCCTGCGGCGCTGGCGCGGCCGTGCGGGGACAGGCCGCTCAAACGGCCGGAATCGGAGATGGAGACACCGCGCGCGCGCCCTGGCGACATCGGCGGCCGACGAGCACGCCCGTGCCAGGCGTGGAGCAGCTTGACCCCTCCCCCCGGCCCCAACCGGTCTGGTGAAATCCATGAGTGGCGCGTAAGCGTCAGGGGCATCGGGCAGAGAAACCAGCCCCCGCGCCGGTCATGACATTGCCGGAGCGGCCTGCCGAAAGCCGAGCTCGCTCGCTCGCTCCACGCCAAGGTTTCACCCTCCGCCGGCGGCGGCGTTCAAGGGATGACGTCACACTATGATGGCATACTCGGACAGTCAGCGGAACGCTGCGGTGGTAGCGTGGGTGTGAGTGTGTGGACCACCTCACGGCCCGTGGGTGTAGTTGTGTGGGCCATCTCGACGTTTTGACGCTCCTTGGGTGAGTATGTGGTCCACCTCGACGTTTTGACACTCCATGGGTGTGAGTGTGTGCATCTCCCCAGGATTCTTCAGCACGAATTATGCATACACACACACAGACCCCTCCCCCCTCCCCCCCCCCACACACAACAGTACGGATGTGTTACGACCTGAACGCTGAAAGCTGGCGGCAGAACCGTTTCTTGGTAATCCCGTCCACAACTGCCTACAGATGGTTTGGTGTATTTAAATCATATTGGGGAGGGCAGGGCCCGACATTGTTAGCGTCCCGCATCTTTTTTTTCTGAACGGGCTTGGCATACGTTATTTTGACAGCTGCTAATGTTTAGTTTTTAAAATTGTATTGTGCATCACTAAGTCTGCTATTCATGCAGCGTAGCAATTATGACCAGGAAAAAATTTCCCCGAGAGACGGGTTTGGTGTGAAAGCGAAAATTATGCTCGGTTGTGGCTTTCCAGTACCAGATATTCTTAGCCTAAGCCTACGTTCTAGCATCAAACCAATCTTAGCCCTAAAGAAGAGCAGAAATTGACACCCCGTGCTGGTAATAAGCCTGCTTAGCTTTGTTCAAATGTCTGCGTGCTGTCGCGACACCCAGCGACGTCTCTGGAAACCCCGTCGCTAGATCAGGCGATGCAGCCGCCGGAGCCGTGGCACCCGGCCGCCGCCGGTGCAGCACCGCTGACCCGAGCCCTGGGACTGCTTGCCCTACGAAGGCCACCCGCGTGTTTCGCCGTTACTCAGAACGCTGATCTCATGCTATCAGTATAATACCATTAGTGTCAGATGACAGCGTATTATCACCAGGCGTGGGCGTGCTCTGAGGGGAGAACGTGCTAATGCAGCACCATTTCCCAGAGAGTTACGCCACGCTGGATATCGCTTCCGCTGCGCAACGCGCATGTGACGTCGAAAGTAAGCTCTGGAAAACACGGCAGTAAACGCACGGGCGGAGCCGTCCACCGTCGGCTGGCACCGTATTGCCTCGGTGTGGTCTGGCCGGGGCTTCCCACCAGGAGACCTGCTCTCGCTCATGAGCAGCCTAAGTGCGGACGCTTGTAACGCTGTCCGATGCCGCTGCGGGACTGGCAGTGCGTGAAGACTGGCCGGACAGTGCAATGGGGAACAAACAGGCCGACGGGGCGGGGAACTGCATCACACCATCGTGTCACGTCAGTAGGGCACAGAACAATCCGTCTATTGTCCAGTGTTGGAAATAAACTATTGTTCGGTCGCTATGTTTTCGCATACCCCCCCCCCCCCCCCTATCCCTCTCTCTCTCTCTCTCTCTCTCTCTCTCTCTCTCTCTCTCTCTCTCTCTCTCTCTCTCTCTCTCTCTCTCTCTCTCTCGCTCTCTCTCCCTGTCTCTTTATCTCTCTATCTCTATCTCTCTCCACACCAGGCTTTTGTTTGACTAGCCCTGTTGCTGTACTCCGATGTGTTGTCCCTCCCCTCTCTCTCTCTCTCCCTCACTCTCTCTCTCCCTCTCTCTCCCTCTCTCTCTCTCTCTCTCTCTCTCTCTCTCTCTCTCTCCCTCTCTCTCTCTCTCTCTCTCTCTGGCGCTCGGCCGACAAATTTCCGTTTACTGTGCCGCCTCTGCGCTCTGACGCGCGCCCTCTGCATTCGGCAGGTGTCTGCTTCACTAGTCCGGTCGGCGTGCAGGGCTCGCTGTTCTCGAGTCGCCCCTTCTCGCCCTCGCCGTCGTCCACGCACGCCGGGGAGTTCCGGCTGTTCTCCCACCCCGGCCTGGAGGCGTACGACGAGAGCAATGACGCCGAGATCTTCCGCAGCGTGATGAGCACCATGCGGGACTACGCCCTACGACGCGGCACTCACAAACACCGCCGGTGAGTGTGGAAGACTCCGCCGTGCTCGGTCCCGCCCCATCCCTTCGCTCGCCATCGCCGTCCCGGCGCGGATGCGCGGCTCTCCGGTGTGGTTCTCCGGCGTGGCTCTCCGGCGTGGCTCTCCGGCGCGGCGCTTAGACAGTCCTCGCCGCACACCGCCGTCCCGGCGCGGGTGTGCGGTTCTCTGGCGCGGCGCTTAGACAGTCCTCGCCATCTCGGTCCGGCGACGCTCAGACAGTCCTCACCATCCCGGTCCGGGTGCGCGGCTCTCCGGCGCGACGCTCAGACAGTCCTCAGCATCCCGGTCCGGCGACGCTCAGACAGTCCTCACCATCCCGGTCCGGATGCGCGGCTCTCCGGCGCGACGCTCAGACAGTCCTCACCATCCCGGTCCGGCGACGCCCAGACAGTCCTCACCATCCCGGTCCGGATGCGCGGCTCTCCGGCGCGGCGCTCAGACAGTCCTCACCGCACACCGCCGTCCCGGCGCGGGTGCGCGATTCTCTGGCGCGGCGCTCAGACAGTCCTCACCATCCCGGTCCGGATGCGCGGCCCTCCGGCGCGGCGCTTAGACAGTCCTCGCCGCACACCGCCGTCGCTGTTTGACCGCCATCTCCTCATACAATGGCCTCACGGCCGCTGAAGCGCCTCGCTCGTTTTGGCGTCTGGGAAACCAGAGGTGCGGGCTTCGATTCCCCGCGGTGGCCGCCCTTCCTGCCAAGGCGAGCAGCAGGCGACGCCATTCAGCCTCAGCAGCTGACTGCGTCACAGAGCCCCCAATGACAAGCGCAATGACCTCTGCACGGGTCCTTTCTACTCCTGTTTGTTTTGATACACATGGGCTTAGCTGAGCTTTACTGCCAGCTAGATTTCCCCGCAACATCTCTTTCACTTTGATGACGCACGCCAACTACCCGGCTGACGCTTCTCGCTGTCTCCAAGCCACGTGGAAGCACTGCGGTGCTAACTTGTGAGATACCTAACATTCGCTCAACCGTAGCCGTTTAAACTAGATGCCCAGATGCGCCAGACATAAATGACGAAACACTTACGCCCATATGTGGTGTGCACGCCTTTAAACTTGACTTCCTCAATGCATAAAAGCTGGCTTGAAACGCTGCTATGTGGCCATCTGGCGATTACAGGTATCTGATAGTCACTGGCATGTTTTTATACCAAGCGCCAAAAGACTGTGAGGCAGAAAAATTATGTTCGGGCGTAAAATGATGCTTGACAAGTTATAGGAGTCCAATACGATTTCGGGTCATTTTATATCGTAAAAATTGGAAAAATCACGATCTGTCCAAATTCACCTGCGTCCGGGTCCCACCGAACCCGGTGGGGCTGTGCTTGTCGCCATGACGCTGGTGAGCTGGTGAGGTCACGTTAAATTGTTCCGCGGCCAGAGACTGTGAGCTGACTCATTGGAGTTATTTCTTGGAAAACTAATGGTCGTTGAAACATTCATGATGCCGTCATGCACCCGTTGAATCAGGTGGGGCAGGTCAGAGGCAGGTGCCATTGTGCTGTAAGCAATGTCGTCCTGGCGGAACGAAACAGGAGGGAGACAATTACGGTCTGGAACCGTCAAATGGTGCAAAACGAGATGGGACGATTATGGTGCAACATTACAGGTTCATGACCAGATAATGGCCATCAAGCCTTGCCAGCTAGCCATTTCTGCTGCATACTTGATACAATCCGTCAACGTACTTGTTCAACGGAGTCATATGCATATAATTGCTATTATCGCCCGTGAGCGTAGGCGAGGGGGGGGGGGGGGCGACACCGGAGGCACGGCTACGCCCCAGGTGTCGCGCAACCAGTGGAGGAGGGGGGCCGCACCGGCGACGCTGACAATAAGACGATTACGCTGACAAGGAGGCGTGCGAACGCCATGTAGCCTCAGTAGCGGAGTGTACCGTAAAGCCCAATGACACGACCGCAAGCCGTCAGCCCTCCCACGCAGCCGGCGCTAGCGCGGAGGCCAACTCCTCGGCTGGCTCGGTCTCCGGCTCGACAGGACGTGCAGGGTCCGGGACCCGTGCTGGCTCGGTCTCCGGCTCGACAGGACGTGCAGGGTCCGGGACTGAGTCTCGCTGTGCGCTGAGTCTCGGCGGTGTGCCAGGCCTCAGCGGTGGTCGGCGAGCGCGACTTCGACGGCCCGCCGCACGAGCCTCGCGCCGCGCCCACCGCCGCCCCGTCGGCACCGGCGCCGCCGCCCAATCCGTGTCACCACGGGCCGGCTTCTCGTGACGGGGCCGGGCGGAAACGGCGCTGGCCAGTGAGAACGTGACGAACGTTCGCGCCGCACGATCCGCACGTTTGCGAAATGGGCGGCATCGGAGTCGGTCGCCATGGTCACGCCAGTTGTGTTAACTAGCGCCGGTTCGTATGGCTTTATCGTGCGGTGTTAGTGCAGGGGCCGAACGCGCATGCAAATTGCTTCAATAGCCGACTCACAAACTTTCTAGTGAAAAGATTGCCGACAACTTAGTGCCACTGCTGGCGGAAAACAGCGTAAACGCGCGCAGTTGGCCGGTTGAATACTACGCACTTGGATGCAGAGATCAGTCCTCTTTTCTTCAGTGAAATCTTCGTCGTGATCGTGCAGTTATTAAAGGGGTATATATATATATATATATATATATATATATATATATGGATATATATATATATATATATATATATATATATATATATATATGGCTATATATATGGCTATATATATGTATATATACACATATGCGTTTAATCGTCGGCACCGAGCTTTTGGCTTTGGTGGGCGGTGCCGGTGGTTACGGGCCGGGCACACTGTTTCCGGCTTTGTCGTCCTTTGTCAGTCCCATTGGGATAAACTTCTGCTTTGCTGGATGATTTCGCACTTTCACACGCTATCCATTGTCGAAAAGAGTGCATCTGCGTTAAAAAGGCACGAAAACAATAACATCATTTGCAGTTTGGATTGCAACGGAAACAAAGACTGGGCATAATTCATTCAGTTCAAGAGAAAGGTAAACTGGACCGGTGTGATGTGTTCACAGGCGCATGGAATAGGCGATTGGTGTTCGTTGTGCAGCGCAGCACCTGTTCAGAGAATGACAGAGCGTTTTGGAGAGCCTTTTGACTCGCCTCTGGTCTCCGAAGGAAGCTTGATTTCTGCTAAATAAATCTTTCCACTCGAATGAGCCCTGTAACATTGCACGTGGAGATAATTCAGTTCCATCTAGTTACCACGGGGCACCGGCCCGTTGGCACGCGAGATCAAAGCGAGGCGCTCAAGGCACACCATGCGCCTGTCCGTGACTTCTCCATGGGTGGGCATAACAAGAAGCAGCAGACTTCAGTCACGTACGCTAATCCCCGAGAGGCAGGAGAAGCACGGGCCCGCTCATTGTTATGCAGTAGCACGCTCGCTGCTGTACGACGGCGTGCGGCTGATTTGCCTGCAGAGGCGAGTGCTTGTGATGTTGTTCGACTTCCCAGCACGGATTGCGGCACGGCTGGCACAACGGCCACGTCGGCTAAACGTTGCCGCTGGAGTGTTTGGTGCAACAGCCGCGTCAGCTGAACACCAGCCGCCGGTGAAGCTGCACCCTGCACATAGTTGTGGACCCTGCTGAGAGTCACTCATGGAGCTGCGTGGAGATCGGTCGCTGCCCCTCCCACCACGTGATCTGAACAGAGTCCGATCCTGCGTGGTTGATTGGTAAACAGATGCCGCGTCATCTGACTGACCTGATCACAATGTATAGTGCTGCCTGGACGCGCTTCTTATTACTAAAATAAATCTGGTCTCTGAGACAATTAACTACAAACTAAATTCGGCGTTTCATTACGCTCCACCGCTGTGCTCGTGGGTAGCCAAACACTAGGTTTGTACCAAGCTCCGCCCTTGTAAAACTGGTTTGATCCTGGGGCATCCACCTTTTTGAGTAATACTTTTTAAAGTCACGTGCCGTTAGATTTTACAGATGCAGTTCACAGTTATGATTTACGCGTGTGGTTAGGATTGAGATATGTTAGTGCGTGGGCATACCGGTTATTGTCACGAGCTCGGAACAATGAAGAGCAGAAGGCATTTAAGCTGTCCATGTGACATGATACCCCATTCTGTCAAGGGGGAATAGGGGAAAATAGGGGAATAGGGGAAACAGTTGCTAATGGGACATCGGCCAGAAGGGGGGGGGGGGGGGGCGGAGCAGGAGGTGCGGACGCATGGAACGAGTGAGACGCGCCTTGCGAAACGCTGCATGAACAGTGCTGACCCTCGCAGCCGTATACGCCATGTTAGGTTTTCCGTTCCTTCCCTTTTGATAACCGTTGGATTGGCCGTACCATTGCAGACGCTGGAAACGTGATGAAGAAGTGGTCTGCTACAAGGAACTGGGCTGCTTCCGTGACAGCGGACCGTTCGACTACCTGGACATGCTGCCGTCGCCTCCGGAAGAGGTATCCACCGCTCGGATGCCGAGCGCCTCACAGCCCGGCGGCCGCGGCCTGCGCGCGTGGTTCCGCGTTGATGAGCTCCCAGCTGGCTAACGTGCTCTTGCAAAACGGCTTGTAACGTGGAGCTCTAGACAGAACCACACATTTTGTCACGTCTCAAGCTATGGCATTTAGAGTAGTCCTTGAACCGGCTTCTCGTCCATCAGTGACGCAATAGACTAGCCATGCTATAACGCACCGACCCCGCAGTCTGTGGCATCAATGAGATCTCCACACGGAACCGGTGCTCCTCCGCAGATCGGCACTACGTTCATGCTGTACGGCCGCAAGAGCCCGGACCTAGCGCAGACGGCCACCTACAAGTCAGGCAAGCTGGACATCAGCGCCTTCAACGGCTCGCTTCCCACCAAGATCATCATCCACGGCTTCGGCAGCAGCTGCAACCGCGTCTGGGCCCACGAGATGCGGCAGGCACTGCTGACCACGGTCAGTGCGCGCTGGATCACGCGCAGAATAGTGGCCACTTGGGGTGATTTGTTCAGGACTGAATGGTTCTGTATCTGCTGAGGATAGCGCGCTTTCTGGTTACCAAAATGGGACGGCTGAAGACATGTGTAGTGCACTCACATTGCGTTTCACTCGTGCACCATGGGCAAACACGCCGCAAAAATGGGCATTCGTTTTGCTCTCGGTTGACAAATACCACCTGGCATCGGCAAACGGGGTGAGGAAAGTTGCTAAGTCGGTATGGAGGCGAGTATGGAGGATTTGTGCAGTGTCGTCAGTTTCTCGCGCGGCTCAGCACCGCCCTGAGACACCGCCAAGAAACACAGCAGTAAGCGGGGCACAGCGCCACACCGCACCACACTACCATCAAAATACTACACAATACTGCTGTCACTCTGCGCAATACTACTGCGCGGCACAATACTGCTGTCATGTAATACCGGCAGCACGGCACCACCTGCTTTCCGGTGCCTGCCACCGGCGCGCCTCGCTGCCTCCCACCGGTGCACCTCGACCACCGGTGGCCGGGTTCCGCCAGCGCTGGGGATGCCGAGCGCGAGCGGGGTGGCTGCGGGTCGCTGCCCCCGGCAAGGACGCGCCCGCGCGACTTTCCAGCCGGCGGCGGCGGCAGCGGCCGGTCGCCAGCCGTGACGCCGGCCAGACGGGTCGGGGTGGCGCCCTGCAGATGGGCGCGGCCGGCCGATGGGGGCTGCCAATCCGGCCGGTCGGCTACAATGTCCGACGTTCAGCAGTGATGGCCGTACTCCGCTACGATGTTGTCGCGTGCACACCGACCTGAGGTGACGTCGCGGCCGTCCGCGAGCGGGCACAAGCACACACCAGGTGCCGCGTGACCAAACTTATTTTCGCCAACCGGCCTCACTCGTCATCGCTGACCTCGGTGCCTCGGGCCATCACGTGGCCAGGGGTTAGTAGTGACGGACGCAGCCAGGCGAAAAGCAGGGTCTGACAGGCGGGCGGCACGCCGCGGTTTCAGTCGGAGTGGTAAACTCGTTTCCTGCGAGTGGCGCCGCGCAAAGATAGCGCCGCTTTAATTACCGGTGGCGCGACGTTCGGGCATACCGTCTGTCGACTGGAAGAAGGCACTCTAGACGCAAGATGTGCCACATTAAGGCAATTATAGTCCTCGTGAGAACCAGGGCTCGGGGCAGATGCGCTTCGGCACCATCATTGGCCACGCAGACTGACTCGTAGCTCTGGGTGTGGTACGATGTGGGCCAGACCTTCTGCGCCTGCAGTGTGTACACGCCTCCGAAGACACAACGAAGTCCAGGTCAACGAACTGGACCGCGACCAGCTCAACAACACCTCGATCTTTCTCTCTCGTCAGATTTAGCCGTCTCAGCGGAACGCCGGCGGCACACGGCCGCACCGTGTCGGAGCTCCGAACGAGTGTATCGTGCTGAGGTTTATTGGAGCGGCTAGCTTCATGTTCGCAGACCTGCTGCTAACCGGCTCTGTGCCACTTGCTGGCACAGGTTGTGTCTTGGGCGGCGGCTGGCTGAAACGACGGCCATTGTTTTGGTGAAATGCTGCGCTACAAATAGTTAGCCTGTATGGCACAGGTCGGTGCAGGCACGGACTGAAAATCCCGAGCCACGCCAGGCAGGCAGCCGCTCCGGAAGGTGGCGCGCAGCCGTCTCGTGCCAATTCAGGTCAGGTTAGATAATGCCTCGGACGCAGTCCAGATGATTCATTTGGTACATTCATCTGGTACAGGACAGCTCAGATGAGGAGTGAACATGTCCTGCGAGAGACCCTCGCCGTCGACACGGCGTGGCACCAGCGGCGCGGGGCGGGTGACTGGCGCGGCGCGGTCCAGCCGGCACCCCGTCACCCCGCCCCTCACCCGGCACCGGGCGGCGGCACACCGACAATGGGTGCGGTCACGGACAGCCGCGCCGCGCCGCCCACGGTGAGAACCGGGCCGGCTGCGATCGCGCGCGACGCGCCCGGAACGGCGGCCCCAGGTGCCTGGCGAGGCAGGCGCCGGCCGCGCCGCCACCACCGGGCCCCACCGCCGGGCTGCGCCGGACGCGCCCCTGCCGACGCCGACGGCGGGCCTGATCGGCACCGACGGGCGACCGTGCGGAGCCGACCCCGGTCGTCGCGCGTGGCGAGCCGCCGCGCACGGCCACCGCGACGTCGTCGGCGCCGCCTCGCCGCCACCACGCTGACCCACCAAGGTCGGGCGCGAAGACACCTAGTTTCGCCACCATGCTGGGTTTCACAAGGAGGGCGGCGCGGCCGTTAGCCGCAGTCGCCGCCCGAGAGGCCAGGAGGCGGCCGGCGAACTCGTTGCGTCAAAGCCACCGGCGGTCATCTTGCCGCCGGGCTCGGCAGACAAGTGGACCGTGCCGCTGCCGACCACGGCTGTGACCTTGTTTTCTGGCGCTGCGGAAGCCGCCAGGTACCCTCAGCTGGCACAGGCTGCTGCCTCTATTGTACTGGTGCTCTCAACAGCGTCCAGGACCGCCCGGCCAGCCTCTTTGTAGAAAGCGTCGGCACTGGCGGTCGCGCACCTGCTTTACGACTTTTGTCACGGATTGATGCTGAGGGGAGCTTTTGTCTGCCTGTCTGTGCTTCGGAACTGGTTTTGTTTGGTCGGCAGACCTCAAACCATCTCCGCGGAACCGATTCGGTTCGATTCGACCTCGATGTGACCTATGGTCGCCAGCGGGAATGCAGCGGCCATTGGCATAGTACTACGGTCATTCGCCCTTGTCTTAAGTCACCACGCGACACCAGCCTTGGTAGCGGCGTCCCCGCTAGGCGTCGACCCAACGCCCAGCGACGGCGCCTAACTGTGAGGCGCACGCTGCGTACGCTGGCGTTACCACACCGCCGGCCGTCACGCCGCGCGACCCCGTCACGCCGTCCGCGCGAGGGTGTGGCAACGGCCCGAGTTGCGTGAGGCGCCCGAGCACACCGCTGCCGATGGATGGCGGCCCGGGCTACTCTTGACCACGCCGCTTACGCAAAGGAGCTGGAATCCCAGTCCGGCCCGGCCACGGAGACGGTACGGGGTTACACGAGCGAGCGGTGCGGCCGCAGATCGTTTTTCGTAATCGCCGCCGTTATTCACACCATCATCGTCGTCGAGGGGGTTCTACCGGTATGAGGGGTAGAAGGTCGGAGTTGTGAAGGGGCACATGGAAGCTTATTCCAGCCAGAGGTGTAATCTGTGCAGTCAGGCGGGGCCCTGTTATTTTACCTAAGGTCTTGGCCTCCGGGCCTCCAGCTGAAAACCAAGCAAGAACACTTTTCACGAAATTGAATCGTCTTGCGTGAGAACACCACAACCGATCGCTGCCACAGTGTGTCACCCGGTTAAAACCATGACAATGTATCATAATCGAGGAAGGGGCAGCATAATAAAACAGATGATTCGACACATTCAGCGATAACAATACAGCGTAGGTGGAATGTCTTCCTTTCCGACACATTGACGCCTTTCGAGTGCGGAATGCCTCTCGCGGTTTACGCTAATCAGACATGACGGGTTCGAGATCCGGCATGTGCGTGCGCCTACGCCTCACCGAGCATTAGGAACTCGAAGTCATCCGCGTGACCAGCTCCGTCTCCTCTCCAGCTGGACTGTAACGTCATCTGCGTCCACTGGGACCGGGGCGCGGCCACGCCCAACTACATGCGCGCGGCGGTCAACACGCGCCTGGTTGGCCGCCAGGTGGCCATCCTCATCAAACAGCTGGTGAACAGGTGAGGAGGTCAGACAGGAGGTCAGGTCAGATCAGAGGTCAGGAGGTAGAGTGGCGCCGGCGCTGACGGGATGCGCGGCCGCCCAGCGCCAGTGCCGTGTCGTCGCTATCTCTCGACAGTGCCAGCTCACTTCGCAGGGTCAGGTAAAGCCGCCTCAGTCACCCTAACCTCCGCGCTCGGCCGGCGTCAGCTCACATTGTGACTCGGGAACAGCGTCACTTCGTCCTCTCGCTTCCGGGCTGTGCTCCGTGAGTTACATTTCTCATCCGTCATCGAGATCATTAGTTACTCCTCACCCGCCACCAGTGTTTCACCTTTCCGCTCACCGCCGACACTTGTTTTCGATTTGAGCCGTTTCCGGGATATTTTCACAGCCACCCGTCCGCAACGCCTTGGCTTCCTCATCCCCCAGTTCCAGCGCAATCCACCCTTCGTCGATCCAAACTGCGTGACCTGTCCCGCCTGGCAGCAGTGCCTGACCTCCTCAGACGGTCTCTACCTTTACCGCCCACCAACCGGACGAACCTCCGTCGTTGCGTGGCCCCTCAACCTTCCGTCATCGCTTGGCCCTGCCACCCTCTGCCGTCACGTAGCCCTTGACCCTCCATCGTCGCGAGACCCTTCGACCCTCCGTCGTCGCATGACCCTTCAACCCGCCGTCTTCGCGTGGTCCTTAACCCTCTGGCGTCGCGTGATCTTTCCGATACCGCCAGCCGTGCCCGCGAGCTCTCAGCCGGTCGTGCCCGCCAGCCCTCCGCCGGTCGTGCCCGCCAGCTCTCCGCCGGTCGTGCCTGCCAGCTCTCCGCCGGTCGTGCCCGCCAGCTCTCCGCCGGTCGTGCCCGCCAGCTCTCCGCCGGTCGTGCCCGCCCGCTTTCCGTCAGTCGTGCCCGCCCGCTCTCCGCCGGTCGTGCCCGCCAGCTCTTCGCCAGTCGTGCCCGCTAGCTCTCCGCCGGTCGTGCCCGCCTGCTCTTCGCCGGTCGTGCCCGCTCGCTCTCCGCCGGTCGTGCCCGCCAGCTCTCCGCCGGTCGTACCCGCCCGCTCCGGCCGGTGGGATTTGGGCCTGTGAAATTCGGCGGTCGTCGCCCGACGGATGAATCCCGCTCACGCCGCCGTTTTGCACGCTCGTGACGTGGCAGCCAGGTGGTGCACTGAGTGACACGGACGAGCGCACGCCAGGCCAGGCCGGCTACAGGCGTGGTGAGCGTGGCTCGGCTCGCTCTCACAGCCACGTTTTGCAATTTCCTCTGATGATGCAATGCAATGCACCATGCAATGTCATGCAATGTAATCCGACCTTATAGAATGCAATGCAATATGTATCAATCTAATCGAATGCAATGTAATACAATGCAATGTAATGTGATGCAATACAATGCGACAATATGCATCACACCCACGGGCTCACAATGCGTATAAACTCATCACCACTGGCCTGGATCCACTCAGCTCCATTTATCAGGAATCTAGCACATGTTGCAAGATGCTTCGAAAAACTTAGCTTTGACGAACGAAAGCCCGTCACTCACAAAACACGAAGTTAACTGGTGTGGCCTGTTTCATACGATGTAAATCTAGCTGTCTCTTGTAGACCAGGCTTGAGCTGCATCAGTGAGAGTGACCGACCATCTCGCCGCACCGCAGGTTCGGCGCCTCGCTGGACAACATGCACCTGATTGGGTTCTCACTGGGCGCCCACGTCTCTGGATTCGCTGGCCAGGAACTCGGAGGCAACATCAGTCGCATCACAGGTACGCCCGCCCACGTGAACCGACCACGCTGCTCGGCTCCTACCATGCTTTTGATTGATTAAATTGGCCACTTTTATGTGGTGCAGTTAAACGTGTCATTACGATGGGTGTAAAACACATTGGCGGTGGGCGCTAGTAAACCCTTGATTCCCATCTGATGAAACCAGGACTCGGGCACGCGCGATACGACATTGTCGTATCGTGCGCGCGTGTATGTCGTACGCTGTTTGTGTATGGGCATCATGGGGCCGGAGTAAACAAACAAAACACGAGTATCTGGTGTAAACCAGCCAAGCTTGGTGTGACGTGCGTTATCCTAACCTTCCCTGGCATCCTCCCGATTCAGCACTGGAAGCAAAAATGTAATTGCAGGGGTTAAGATTCTTAAGTTAGATTCTTAGTGTTTAACGTTGGTAAAGCTTAGACATACACGGATACATGATATATTTTAGTTTTTCAGCTTAACGACACTGCAAATACGGAAGTCCGTTATCTCAAACAATGCATAGAGAAGCTTGTTAGCACAAAATCGTCGATTGTCTGCACATATATATATATATATATATATATATATATATATATATATATATATATATATATATATATTGAGATACAACCTCAGCCGACCCAAACCGACACCAGTTGAAGCAAACAAGACGCACCCATCCCAACACAGCTAATATCTATGCAACACAATTTTTCTTTTTGCCGAGCCATCCCTTTTATCACACGCTTTTTCCTATTAACAAGTAACCCACAGCAATTGCTGAAGCTTAAATGAGAATAAGAGGTCAGTTTGAATTCGAGTTTCCCGCGCATCCCTCAGCCGGAGTGGGGCTCAGATTTTTTAGTCCGAAGCCCGCAAGAGCCCGAACGAACTGGTCATCGCAATGGAGCTGATGTTGGGGATTGCAGGCCGCAGTATGTGTGCAACACATCAGGGAGCAGCGCTGCATAACATGTTCTTGATGTGGGGATTATGGCGGCTGCTGTTTGCTGCCAAAGCTGAGGTTGGCAAACCCGCGACTGCTGGTTTGCTAGGTGTTTCATGGCTTGCATATGTGTGCTATCAATGTGTCCATAGCTCTCCCACGCCTGGGCTGTGTTCTGCTCATTACATAGCTTTTGCGAAGCACTTAGACACAAGGTCCAAGTCTCCCACGGTCAATTTTAAAGCGTTTGGAAAAAGGGATGACGCCACCAGCACTTGTCACAATCTTATCGCCGCATCATCCCCACTCCCGCCCATGATCATATGTCATGTCACGTCATAACAATTTCATCTCACGCCATACCCAAGAGACAATCGTTTTGGGTGAGCCCGGTGAATGACCATGTTTTATTTGGGAACCCACCACGAGCCCGCTGCGTTGTGGGGCGTCAGTCTGCCGGCCCGCACCTCACCGGAATGACGACGCCACGGCCATTGGTCGTGGTGGCGTCAGTGTAACAAGCTGACTGGTGGACTGGTCATCTCGACACCATGGCTCTTAGGTATCATGCAACAGCAAGCTTTTGAAATAGTTGCAAACAGGCCCTAGACGAGCGAAACGATTCAGTGCACAGCAGTTGGAGAACGTGCAGTCATTCGACTGACCACTATGTCGTAGTTGCTGATTTACACACCCCGTAATATAAACAAGGAAATACATTTTCAAAGACTCATTTCATTCGGGCACCACCTTGGTCTCCTCTGTCACTTCAGAACGTTACCTAACAGACATTTCAAACCTCAAAGTTATTCGTCGAACACAAGGAAAGTGATGAACGTACATCTCCACGGGAGACAAGTGAAAGCGTGCAGTTTGGTAACATGTACGTCGGCGTGCAGGCGCGTCATCGGTTAAACCATGGAAGGGCTCGTATCTACCTTGTTTTAGCTCCCAGCCGTTGGAGTTTCTGTTGTCCGTGGGCATGCAGGGAATAACCCACGCAACCACACACTTGTGATGCAACAGGCGTACAGTGCTGCAACTGTGTACTGAGTGCACGGACACACGCTTGCACATTGTGTCCGCAAAGCCTGGAGGGCACGAGGCCGTCATGCCTGCTGGCGTGAGTCGATTGTCCTCACCTCAGCCGAGTGGCGTCACGTCGGCGGCCGGCTAGTGAGGCTGTGAGGTCACGTCGGCGGCCGGCTTGTGAGACTGTGGGGTCACGTCGGCGGCCGGCTTGTGAGGCTGTGACGTCACGTCGGCGGCCGGCTTGTGAGGCTGTGACGTCACGTCGGCGGCGGCTTGTGAGGCTATGACGTCACGTCGGCGGCCGGCTTGTGAGGCTGTGACGTCACGTCGGCGGCCGGCCTGTGAGGCTGCGACGTCACGTCGGCGGCCGGCTTGTGAGGCTGTGACGTCGCATCGGCGGCCGGCTTGTGAGGCTGTGACGTCACGTCGGCGACCGGCTTGTGAGGCTGTGACATCACGTCGGCGGCGGCTTGTGAGGCTGTGACGTCGCGTCGGCGGCCGGCTTGTGAGGCTGTGACGTTACGTCGGCGCCCGGCTTGTGAGGCTGTGACGTCGCGTCGGCGGCCGGCTTGTGAGGCTGTGACGTCACGTCGGCGGCCGGCTTGTGAGACTGTGACGTCGCATCGGCGGCCGGCTTGTGAGGGTGTGACGACACGTCGGTGGCCGGCTTGTGAGACTGTGGCGTCGCATCGGCGGCCGGCTTGTGAGGCTGTGACGTCACGTCGGCGGCCGGCTTGTGAGGCTGTGGTGTCGCAGCGGCGGCCGGCTTGTGAGGCTGTGACATCGCATCGGCGGCCGGCCTGTGAGGCTGTGACATCGCATCGGCGGCCGGCTTGTGAGACTCTGACATCGCATCGGCGGCCGGCTTGTGATGCTGTGACGTCACGTCGGTGGCCGGCTTGTGAGGCTGTGACGTCACGTCGGCGGCCGGCTTGTGAGACTGTGACGTCCCATCGGCGGCCGGCTTGTGAGGGTGTGACACGTCGGTGGCCGGCTTGTGAGGGTGTGACGACACGTCGGCGGCCGGCTTGTGAGACTGTGACGTCGCATCGGCGGCCGGCTTGTGAGGCTGTGACGTCACGTCGGCGGCCGGCTTGTGAGGCCGTAACGTCACGTCGGCGGCCGGCTTGTGAGGCCGTAACGTCACGTTGGCGGCCGGCTTGTGAGGCTGTGACGTCGCATCGGCGGCCGGCTTGTGAGGCTGTGACGTCGCATCGGTGGCCGGCTGAGGCTGTGACGTCACGTCGGCGGCCGGCTTGTGAGGCTGTGACGCCAGCGACCGAAGCAAACTCAGCCATCAATAGGGCGCCGATGAGCAGAGGCGTGCGATTCATGGTGTAATCTCGTTGGCTCTACAGCCCACAGAGAACAGCTGCCGGTAGAGAACTTCGTCGGATGTATCACCATTGCCTAGGCGTGAGGCAACCCTACCTCTCACCATGCATAGGCTATATCTGATTTGCGACAGCCATGTC
Organism: Pollicipes pollicipes; assembly: GCF_011947565.3. Taxonomy (NCBI): domain Eukaryota; kingdom Metazoa; phylum Arthropoda; class Thecostraca; order Pollicipedomorpha; family Pollicipedidae; genus Pollicipes; species Pollicipes pollicipes. The sequence goes on from NW_023596545.1 coordinate 30,686,409, forward strand.
GACACACGTGGTATTTGGGCAGCATATCGCCGGCCACCGGGCGCTGATTACAAATGGTGGGCCAGCCGTAGCTCCAACAGACAGCCGCTAGCTGACTCCGAACTGAGCGAGCCGCCGACCCCACCGTGCCATGACCTAGTGATCTGCCGATCCGGACGTACTGCGACCTAGGGAGTCGCCGACTCCGACGTAATGTGACCTAGCGAGTCGCCGACCCCGACGTACCGTGACCTAGTGATCTGTCGATCCCGACGTACCGTGACCTAGTGAGCCGCCGACCCCGACGTACCGTGACCTAGTGAGTCGCCGGCCCTCACGTACCGTGACCTAGTGAGTCGCCGACCCTCACGTACCGTGACCGAGCAGGCAAAAGATGTCACTCGCGGTGGCCGCGTCGCGGTGTGCTCTCTCTCTCTCTCTCTCTCTCTCTCTCTCTCTCTCTCTCTCTCTCTACTCTCGTCTCTCCTCTCTCTCTTCTCTCTCTCCTCTCTCCTCCTCTCCTCCCCGCGCAGCCTCCTCTCTCTTGTTTCTCTCACCTCCTCTCTCTCTTTCTCTCCCTCCCTCTCTCTCTCGCCCTCTCTCTCTCTCTCTTTCTCTCCATCCCTTTCTCTCTCACCCTCTCTCTCTCCCTCTCTCTCTCCCTCTCTCTCTCTCTCTTTCTTTCTCTCTCTCCCTCTCTCTCTGCCGGCCTCAGCTGGACACCGGAGCCGCCACCCGCAGTGCCGCCTATTGCCGGCATCCCAGTCGCGGCACCGCTTAGTGAATGACGATTCGAATTGCGACAGAGCGGCCGGTCCCCTCATTGTCACATTGTGTTAAGACACCGCACGAAGCCGGCCGTGGCGGAGAATCCGTGTGCTTGAAAACTGCGCCAAATGATTCAGGATGATTCAGCCATACCTACAAAGCGGGCCGCTTAGCGAAGTGAAGTTTTTCCATCCCATTTCGACATTGCATGCGTTTATGTCGTGGTCACGGGTCTTTTAATTTGTTTCCAAGAAGGTATCGTTGGTTTAGTTGCCACGCTTATGTTCTGCATGCCCGCTCTAGGATTCGTCCAAATGTACAAACGTTACAGAAGGGCATACCAACATATCATTACTCTACACCCAAAAACAACTGCAGTGAGATAAAAACTTTGTGTTGCACGAGCTACACCTACTAGAATTATTCCGAGTGTAACACCAGAAATGATGCTTTTACGTTCATGACCTTGATCGGATTTTCAACTCCCTTAACGACCCGCCATAACGCATACCATTCGCTCGCTCATCTCCGCTGGCTGACTGCCGGTGGGCGTGACGAGAAAATGAACGGCGCGGGGCACGGTCATGAACGCTCGTTACACGAACAAAAGTAAAAGTGAAATCCAGACCCCTGCCATTCGCATCTTCGGTAAATGCCCTCACCGAAAGTGAAAAGTAATAACGGTGATGGGGGCGTACGGGGACCTTGTACGTCTCGCCCGGGGCCAGCTGCCTCGCTTGGTCCAGGCTCTCGCAGCTATCTACGATCTCCTCCCGCCGGGTTTCTCGAGGCCTTCTCGGTAGTATTGAGGACCATGGTGCATACAGCACAAAGCCGAGTAGTTACATCGGAGCCCGTTTGGGCCGTGCTGTGATACAACTGTTCCTAGGCTATCGCGGCAAATGAAAACGGGAAGCTTTCCATTGGTGTAAATGTTGTCTTTCAAGCTCTTTTGGATAAGCGAAAGGCCTTCTAGAACAGTGATAAAGCCTTTTATATGTAATGATTACAATGCTGTGTATGCTAGGCTTAAGTAGGAAAGCCTAATATATATATATATATATATATATATATATATATATATATATATATATATATATATTCGTCATTTTTCTCGAGTAGTCAGTCACTGACCAAGTTCATCCTTCATTTGCATTCGTTTTGTTTACACCCTGACAATGCCGCCCTCTCTTCCCCATTACCCTCATCTTCCCTCATCTGCGAGTTGTCCATCGACTCTCCTGGTCCTGCTCCGCTCCCAGCTCACGCATCACCCGCCCACGTCCGACCCGAGCCTGTCCGGAGGCCGGCCCGGCCGGGCCGTCGGCGCCGCCACGCCTCCGCGCCTGACGGCCGCTGTCTTCGGGATGCTCTCGTCTCGCGCCGGTCACCGACTCGCCGGCGCGTCGGCGCTTTCTCGGCGCGGTGCGGCGAGGGCGCGCCGCCGCTGACTCAGGCGCCGGCGCCGTTTGACCTGCGACAACATCGCGAGCCGGCGAAACGGCGCCCGGGGCGGACGGCGGGGTCACGGCGGCCGGACGGCTTTCGCCGCTCGCGCTGCGTTACCGTCGCTGACGTGTAACGGCGACGGGCGCTGGAAGTCGGAAGGACGGTGATGAGCGCTGGAGGTCGGAGGGACGATGACGGGCACTGGAGGTCAGAGGGACGGTGACGGGCACTGGGGGGTCAGAGGGACGACGACGGGCACTGGAGGTCGGAGGGACGATGACGGGCACTGGAGGTCAGAGGGACGGTGACGGGCGCTGGGGGCCAGAGGGACGGTGACGAGCGCTGGGGGCCAGAGGGACGACGACGGGCGCTGGAGGTCGGAGGAACGGTGACGGACACTGGAGACCAGGAGGAAGATGACGGGCGTTGCAAGTCAGGGTGACGGATACGGACGCTGAAGTTCGGATGGAGATGACGAGTGTTGGAGGTCGAAGGACGATGACGGCCGCTAGAGGTTGGAGGGACGGTGACGGGCGCCGCGGGTGTGTGGAGAATGTTGAAAGGCGAGATGGGAGATGGGAGGATGTTATGAGATGTGAGCGAATGTGAGCGGGTGCAAGGCTGATATGTGATGTGATGGGCATGATATGAAGTGAGGTGATGTGATGGACATGAGAAGAGGTGGGATCATGTCATAAGATATGAGGAGAATGGGGCGCTGTAGTGTAGGTGTATAGGGATGGGATACTGGATGCTGGTAAGCGGATGAAGTGGGGTGAGAGGTGGGGGGCTCGCGAGGGTGGTCAAGGAACGTGAGCGGATACGCTCTATCCACGTGGGGACGATGGGAGACGTAAGAGGGTGATAAAATGGGAGGGAACGGTAAGGGTACGTGAAGGTTACAACAAAGAGATTGCGAGGTTATGGTCATGATGAGCTGCAGATGAATGGCGGTAACGCGTAAACGAATTAGAGGGGGTTTGGCAAGATTATTTCGAGTGAATGATAGGAGTACGCCGAACGTTTTATACGGAGAACATTGCAGATGGCCGTGGGACATTGAGGCAGCAGTGGCGAGAGTAGAATAAGCAGCACAGTACCACGTTGAGTTGTGTATCGGAGGTTGATAATTGGATGGTAATCAATCGGCAATTGCTCTCAGAAACGTCATTCAAGCTTTCACCATCTTATGAGCATGCTGAAGATGACATAGCATGCTGTGGGAAAGGCGAAGGCGTGAATTTATTTCACCGTACGAAGTGCTCGCGGTTTACTGATTGACGTCATAGAACACTAATGGAGAAAACGGAAGTGAAATGCTGATGAATGAACGTTCTATCTTAATCTGGAACGGGATGAGAACTGAAAACAGCGTGAGAACTGGAGTTTGCGAGTGGCCCGCGTCTTTAAATGGGTCAGAGACCTGACAGCCGTGTTATGGAAGAAACACGAGGAATGTGCGGAGCTGTAACGAATCACGAAACGCCGTGTCTTGGCTGACGGCTATGCCCGACCATACTTGCCGTACCTCCCTTGCCTTCCGCAGGGGAAGAGGAATGCAGTGGTATAACACCGCCGGTCCCGACAGCAAAGGACTGTGACTACTTCATATTAACTCCCGGCAAATCAGATTATGGGAGACCGGGGCGTGAGTGTATTTGTACACCCATGCAGCTCTCACAAAATTCCAGGACAGCGAAGAGATTTCCTTTCACTGATTCTCGCGGATTAGCTTGTTGTCCGTGCCGGCTGTTTGTCCAGTTATGCCGACTTTGGCAGAAGCCAGCCGTAATCGACATCAATCACCTCTCCGTGTGTCTCCCTCAGCCAGGATGGGCGTCCAACGGCATATCTGAGTGCGTTGCCAAACGAGCGAAGATTTGGTATAACTAGAATATCCTGTCCCTGGTAAGCTATATGTCAGTCCATAGTGAAGTCCTCCGGGGCATACCAGCTTCGCAGTGTGGCTCTTAAATTGCTCCCCCCCCCCCCCCTCCCCCCACACACGGCTCTCCCCCACAAGCTCATCTCAGCGATTATCGTCCATTACTTAGCTATCGTCCCAGGGCACCGAAAGGTCTCCAAAATTCGGGGGAGGGGGGGTGCGAAAGCCATCTTGGTTGCTTTTGCAGTCAACTTCTACAGGGCAAATGCTAAATTTTCGAAACGTCGAAGTGGGGGCAACCGCCTTCTCTTCTGCTTACTGTGAGTGTCGTCTGAACCCCGCCCCCGGGTCTGGACCCTGTCCTCAGGTTTGGACCCTGTCCCCCGGTCTGGACCCTGTCCCTGATATCTGGACCCTGTCCCCGGTCTGGACCCTGTCCCTCATATCTGGGTCCGCCCTCAGATCTGGACCCTGCCCTCAGATCTGGACCCTGTCGCTCATATCTGGACCCTGTCCTCAAGTCTGGACGCTGCCCTCAGATCTGGACCCTGTCCCTCATATCTGGACCCTGTCCTCAGGTCTGGACGCTGCTCTCAGATCTGGACCCTGTCCCCAGGCCTGGACCCTGTCCCCAGGTCTGGACCCTGTCCTCAGATCTGGACCCTGTCCCTCATATCTGGACCCTGTCCTCAGATCTGGACCCTGTCCCTAGATCTGGACCCTGCCCCTCATATCTGGACCCTGTCCTCAGATCTGGACCCTGTCCCCAGGTCTGGACCCTGTCCTCAGATCTGGACCCTGTCCCCAGGCCTGGACCCGGCCGGGCCGCTGTTCGAAGGCTACTCGCCTTCGGCTCGTCTGGACGCCACAGACGCCCACTTCGTCGACGTCATCCACTCGAACGGCGACTCGCTGCTGAAGGGCGGCCTCGGCACGTCAGAACAGCTTGGCCACGTCGACTTCTACCCCAACGGCGGCCGCATGCAGAAGGGCTGCACCAACCTCTTCATCGGGGCCTTCAGTGACCTCATTTGGTGTAAGGAACCGGCTCACTGGAGCGCTGGGATATGAAATTTGCGAGACGGGTCCAAGTAACGAAGGTTACAACGATCCATTACTCAGATTGGCCCTCATAGCAGCTTTGTAGAAGAACCAAAAGCTCTACAGTAACATTATGATAACGGTGCTGCACAAGTGGTCGTCAAATTCGTCTCTGTTGTTCACTCATATTCTTATGTGCACTACTAAGGAAACATCTCATGCCACAGCGTACGATGAGCATCGGCGCGTCCCCGTGCGGGCGGCAGCTCTAAACTGACCCCCGTGTCCCGCAGCAGCAGCCCTCGATTGATCCCCTGTGTCCCGCAGCATCAGCTACCAACTGGTTTCCCGTGTCCCGCAGCAGCAGCTCTCAACTGATCCCCCGTGTGCCACAACAAAAGCTCTCGACTGATCCCCGTGTCCCACCATAGGAGCTCTAGACTGATCATTCCATTCCCCGCCGCAGCCGGTCCGGGTGACGGCCGCTCGCTCTGCAACCACCGGCGCTCGTACCGCTTCTTCATCGACTCGATCTCGCCACTCTGCACGTTTCCGGCGGTGCCGTGTGACAGCTACGAGAGCCTGCTGGCCGGCGACTGCTTCCCCTGCGGCGGCAGCAACGTCTGCGGCCAGATGGGCTACTACGCCGACCGGTCCAGCGCGCGCGGCAAGCTGTTCCTGGTGACGCGCGAGGAGGAGCCGTTCTGTGGTGAGTCTGCACCACCGGTCTGGGCTCGACTCCAGATGACGTTTGCTTGCCCTCAGACGTGTGGGAACAGAGGGACATTGTGGCAGACTGATTCGGTTCGTCCGACCAATACGTTGCGGTGAATGCACGTCAAAGGAAACGTCTATAACATACGGTTTTAGTAGGGTTCGCTACCAGTGAATTTCGCCTCGAATTTCACTGTTTGGCTGTGGGGTTTTGATTCTCACTCGAACCCTGAAACCTACTGCATATTCTCCCGCTGCAGTCCTGGGGATAATCGTTTCATTTCCACTGTTAAGCTGCGACAAACGGCGGCAGTTAAGAAAGCAAGGGCACATCACGCAACGCTGTGCTTGACTAACGATATGCAGTCGTCGTTCCACAATACCAAACTGTGCCGCGGATTTGATTGACCGAAGTGTCTGACAGTGACCGACGGACCTTTGGACGAACTGCAACGGCCGTGGTTCGTGTGCTTGTTGAGTGTGCACCGCGCTCACATGACTTGATGGGCGCCGCGTGAGCCAGAGGGATCGGGCAAAGGAAGGCTTCTCCCAACAAGGACGCTGGTAAGCAGGAGACCACGCTGTTTTGGTAAGCCGGCCCGATCGCCGTAGAGCCCTCCGAGACCAGACCAGCTGGCTGAGCTCACCCAGGTACGCTCTCACACGTGCGCGTCGCCCCAAACCTCCCCAGCGCGCACGCATTTTATCGGTAAATTATTTAGTGCGGGAAATAAATCGTGATATACACTTCAGGGACAAAAGCATCTGCAATGAGCGCATTAGTGTCTTCCCCAAATGCTGCGGTTTTGCCTTGTGATGCAGAGAGGCTCAGTTGCATTAGCATTTGCTTGCGCTTTGTTCATTGCTCGCCTCACGCCCACACATGGCGATACGTCTTCAGCGTCCTGCGATGAGGATCAGCAAACGTACGTAATGAGTTCAATGACTGCGACTTTCATCTAGATCGACATTATTCCGTAACCAGAGACAAACAGGCTAGGATAAGCCCAGTTTCCCCGGTCAGTGATAGAGCCACATGTCCAAATCATCACCGCGACACAGTAGCGTGCCCAAAGTCTGCATAGTTCGTTAAGACAATACCAACACTCCGCACATCTCAGTATTCGACGACTCCGAGTTCTCGGCATACCGCCGCCGTGGTTTGCGGTCTGCGCCCCCCGTCAGCGGCTCTATCCCATCTTCGACAACGAGGCGCTTGACAGCCAGTCCCCTTCGCCGCCGGCTGCGTCCACCATTCCGAGCTGTCTCGTCTGGCGCCGGCGGTGGACGCCCGAGCCCGGCCAGCGGGGCACCGCCAGCCGTGGGAGCGGGCCGGGGCCGAGCGCGCCCGCGTGGGAACCCAGCCGACCGTCAACGGACCGGCGCGTGTCGCCGGCCCGATGGCACGCGCACCAACCGTCACGCGCTAGCCGTCTCGCGCGCTCGCGGCCCGCGCTGTCGCGCAAAAACGCGCCGCGCGGCGGAGATGAAAAGGAAAACAGCTGGCGGCGCGGCGGGCGCGGCCGTCAGCGGTCCGGCTGGAGTGGCGGGTGCAGGGCGTGGCCGTCAGTCCAGTCTGACCTGCAGCGGGCCCGGCAAGATCGGTGCCGGCGTCGACAGGCAGGCACCACACGGTTCCGTCTAGCTCTGTCCCGGGCGGCGTGGATCCTAACGGTTCCTTGCAAGGCCAACTGGCTCCGCGCTGTGACTGTGGGCGACACAGTTCAGCAAAGCGCATCTGTCCGACTAGTGGAATGGCTCGAGCGCCCGAACAAATAGGTGTACTATTTATCAGTACGCCATCTGCATACAAACAGTACTGTATCCTCCAGCTGGAGGCATGCGTCGAACCGTATTTGAAATTACAAACATCGAGAGGCGCTCTCTCGTTGTACAGACACGTACGTCGGACAACTACGTTTTGTCCTTACAAGTGAACCGGAATGCAGCGGTGCGACGCGTAGGTGTGGTTGTCAGTGGGGCTTCACGACACACTCAGCTACTGATGCTGAAAGACGCCGCCTGCTTCTCGCCCTGGCAGGAAGGGGGAAGACCGCGAATAGTCGAACCCTGTATCAGTGGGTTCCCAGACGCGTAGCTTAACCACTACACTATTGGTATCCCCGGCAGCAGGTCTTTTGGTGTTCGTCTGGCCAGTGTATATCATCAGACAGATGTCTATCATCATCTAATAATCGGAGGCCTGCTGGGCAGCGAAGCGCTGTATCCACTCCAGCTCGTCACGCCGTGAGCTGGCATTAACCAAGCCTGTACAGCGCCGGGGCACGGTTTCTCTTCCGGCGCAGCCACTCTCGGACCGCGACAGACCGGACCGCGCGAGAAAAGGCGACAACAGGCCGCGGCATACCGGGCTGGACTGGTCTGGACAGGGCAGACCGGGCCGGTGTCAGGCAGACCGGCCGAGACCATGCCAGGTGCCGAACCCAACGAGGAGAGACGCGACGAGACGAGACGGGCGAGCGAAACTGGACAAGATCAGGCCAGATCGGACGGCACTAGACTGGAGACTACGTTAAGGCGGAGTAGAACATCCCGAACCACCGGATCACATCAAACGGACTGCGAGCCCGGCGAGCCTACACCTGAGCGGAGCAGAACTGAGCGGGCTGTGCGGACTGCGCGGACTGTGCGGACTGAGCGGACCACAGGGCGGCCCCAGCGTCGTGTTGGTCTGCCAACTCTGAGGCCGGCTAAGGCCTGACGGGTTCACAGTGTCCGAACCCGTCCCATTAAGGAAATAGGCCGTAAAATATAACCCGTTCGCATTCGCGAGGTATAATTGTGTGGACCAGAAGGCAACGAGAAGAAGCGCTTCTTTGTCGGGTATCGCACGGAATCAACATTCCTAATCAACGGGCTTATCGGCTCCATACCGACCCGCCTACACTGAAGCCATTACACACTAAATAGCACAACGTCACTCTCATATCTTTTACAGCTGTCTCCAATACGGCCCGAATGCCCAACGAGACTCCACTGTCCTACCGCGCGCGTGGTACACGGACGCTCCAGTATGACCATGCCGTCCATGACAGGCCGTTTTACGGGGCCGCTGTTGGCCGCGCCCGCGCCCGGCCTGCCAGCGGGGCCGGCGGATGGTGACCGTCGCTTCCGTTGCAGCTAACCAGCACCGTGTCATGGTGAGCGGCCAGAACGGTCCCGACGGACAGACGTACGGCCGCGTCGACGTCACGCTGGTCTCCAGCAACGGCGTCAACGAGACCTTCCCGCTCACCAAGTAAGCGCCAGCCCTGGCGGTCCGGCTGCTGGCGCGGCCGCGGCCCCGGGCGTGCCGCCTGGCCCCGGGGAGCGCCGCCCGGTGCGGGCACGGCACTTGGGATGGGTGGTAAGATGAGCCATCGCTGCCATGAATTCTAACGGCCAGTTGGCTGATCAACTAGACATGCCGGAGGTCAAGGTCATGGTCTTCTGTTCACTTAGCACTGAGCAAGAGCGGCGCAACGAATTTCGAGTTGGGGGAGGGCAGGATTTTCCAGGGGGCCTTCTGGATAAAATGGGGCCCCACACAGGGGCCTCAACGCCAGTGTCATATTCAAGGGGAGGGGCGCCGAGGGCGTGCACTCTGCTATCGAGCTGTTGCATGCATCATATCCAAGTAAATCAATGTCGACAATAAACAAATCCAGAATGGGGAAATCCAGAACAGAACGAATAAGTGGCACATGTTTGGCATACCAAGAATGGACAGCATTTTGCTGACTCAACCGTCTCAGGGCAGGCTAGGCCGCCGCCGTACGATCTCTGGACAGGATTCTCTGTACGATAGTACGATTCTCTGACCCGCTGTCCGCCGTACGGACCGGAGCGGTCTTCTGACGCCTCCCTGTCCGCCGTACGGACCGGAGCCGCCCTCTGACGCCTCCCTGTCCGCCGTACGAACCGGAGCGGTCCTCTGACCCCTGCCTGTTCGCCGTACAAACCGGAGCGGTCCTCTGACCCCTGCCTGTCTGCCGTACGAACCGGAGCGGTCCTCTGACCCCTGCCTGTCCGCCGTACGAACCGGAGCGGTCCTCTGACCCCTGCCTGTTCGCCGTACAAACCGGAGCGGTCCTCTGACCCCTGCCTGTCTGCCGTACGAACCGGAGCGGTCCTCTGACCCCTGCCTGTCCGCCGTACGAACCGGAGCGGTCCTCTGACCCCTGCCTGTTCGCCGTACAAACCGGAGCGGTCCTCTGACCCCTGCCTGTCTGCCGTACGAACCGGAGCGGTCCTCTGACGCCTCCCTGTTCGCCGTACGAACCGGAGCCGCCCTCTGACCCCTGCCTGTCCGCCGCACGGACCGGAGCCGCCCTCTGACACCTCCCTGCCCGTCGTCGTCAGCGGGGACGGTGACGAAATTGGCCGGCCGCTGGTGCGCATGCTGGTGGCCCACCCGGCCATCCGGCACATCGGCCAGCTCCAGCTCCGCTACACCGCCTACAACGGCTGGCTCTACACCGGCGCCGACAGCTGGACCATCGACAAGGTGGCCATCGTCAACAGCTTCGGCAGCACGTGAGTTGTGACGCGTCGGGGCGCCGCGGACGGAGCAGCGGAGCGGCGCTGGTGACGCGCCAGGAGCGACAGTCAGGGGGACGTGACCAAGGCAGTAACCGCCTGGCGTGAGGGCAGGCTGTGGCGACACGCAGACAGGCACAGGCCTACGGTGCCCGCAGTGAGGCTGCAGCCGCGCCCGTCCGTTTGCACTGGCGTAAGTGGCGCACTCTCGCCGCAGACTCGCGCAAACACGCACACAGCGCGGGCCGCCCCTATGCCGACCGACTATGCGCGGAAGCATGTCACAATGTCTGGCGGTGCGGTGCTGAAAATACACCGCGTGCCGGTTTGGAGTCCGCTGTCCGTTGATGTCAACTGCGTCTTCCGGAGTGTTCCATGCAAATATGTGGAGGGCGGGTGGTTTGCACGCCCCCGATAACAGTGAGCGGACGTCAGTCATGCGGCAGACTTTTGTATGCGGACGTTACTGGCCAGACAACCTCAGGTCAGGAGCCGGGTGTTCGCTGGATAGTCCAAACACCGGCCCGACCCAAGGCAAGCTGTCATCGGTGCGACACGCTATGAGCGCGGTGTTTGGTGCCGTTTCGGCTGGATAAATCCAAGTGGGTGGAAGCCAGATAGGTTTCCGCACAACCGCACGGGTCTCTCAAATTGTGAGGAGTACCAGTACGCCACACTGGATGACATGAACGCACCCGTCCCAATGTGACCCGCACAACCGACACAAAAACCTGAGTGTCAGCTAGCTTCTACGCGTTAGGATCGCTGCGATCTTCGTCGGGCCGGGTGTTGGTGTTGGCAGATGGTTGGTGCCCAGCACAGCTGTGATACTCGCGGGCAGGCGCCCGTGACTGCCGTGGTTGACGCCCACCGCGTGTCGCTTCGTTGCAGCATGTCCTACTGCCAGCGGAACATGGTGCTACCCAACGGGAAGCCGGTGGTGCTGAACCTGCGGCCGGGCAACTGCCGCGTCTCCTCCTTCCGGCCCAACCCGAGCTTCTGGAACTCACCGCCGCCGCCTCTGCCGCCCGCCAGCGTCGCGGAGGTGAGCGAGGTCCGACCGAGTCAGTCGAGCGCGCCCGGCTTCGGAGACCCCTACCAACGTGTCAGTCGAGCGCGTCCGGGTCTGGAAACCCATACGGACGTGTCAGTCGAGCGCGCACGAGTCTAGAGACCCCTACCCACGTGTCAGTCAAGCGCGTACGGGTCTTGAGACCCTTACCGAGGTCTCAAGTTCTCTCATCTATTTATTTCTCATCCGTATTATTTCAAGAAATAAGCAAGAAGTCAGGTGGCTAAGTACTACGACTTTGAGCGCTTGGTTATCTACAGCTACACCTTCACACCGCATCTGACATTTGTAGTGGCGTCCCTGTAATACGCTAGATCAATGCTGCCAAGTCTCGTTTTGTCATGTGGAAGCCCCGACCGTGACCGACGCGTGGCGTTGTGACCCGCAGACGATCCCGGAGCCGCCACCGCTGGACGAGATCAGCTCCAACCACGTGCGCAGTTTCGGCGGTGGTAGCGCCGGACCCAAACGGGTGTTCGGAAGTCCGTTCTCGCAGCGACTGCCGACCACCGACGCCACGCCGCCCAGTGCAGAGCCGTTCGTCAACATCGAGCTGATCTCGGAATCCGGGCAGGACAAGCCGGCCGACGAGCCGACGGGCCGGCCGGGTGAGCCGACCGCCAACCCAGCCGACGAGCCGGCCACACGCTCCTCGGAGCCGGAGCCGACGGGCGCGGGCGAGACTACCAAAGCGGCCGCGGACGCCAAGCCGGTGCGCGGCCCGGACGACCTGGGCGTGATCGTGATCCAGGGGGTGCGCAGCGGGCCCGCCGAGGGGCCACGCGGCGCCGAGGGCCAGCGACGACCGGGCGGCGCCGGCCGCCGACCCCCGCCAGCCCGGCTGGTCCGCGTCACCAACAGCACCGGCTCAACACGCCGCGGCAAGGCCGTCCTGCAGGCGGTGGGCGGCCGGGCGCGCGCCAACGGCACCGCTGCGGCGCGCGGCCGCCACCACCGGCGACCGCCGCCCACCACCGAGCCCGTCTACTACGTGCAGTACCTGCCGCCTGAGCTGTTCGACCGGCCCGCAGCTGACCACATCCCGAGCACGGCGGTGGCGCCGCCGCACCTGCGCGCGCCGCCCGCCGGCCGCGCCGCGCGCTCCCGCGGCCATCGGTTCAGCTTCCTGCGCCACCTGTTCTCGTCCTGGGAGAGCCCGGAGACGCGCTACATTCCGCTGCACGAGGGCCGCCGCGAGGGCTTCCGATCCGGCTGAGCCGGCCGCCGCCGGACAGCGCCGCAGCACGGGGCTGGTGTCACCCTGGCCACGGGCGGCGGCCCAACCACGTAACCACCGAGAACTAGCGCTGACCCGGGATGGCGACGGCGTCCGCCGGGACAGCATGTGATACACGCCCGCGAGCGAGAGGCGGAGCGGCCGAGAGCCGGTTTGCAACGACGGCTGTCGCGGGCTGGGCCAGTGGCACGCCGCCGTGCCTATTTAAGTGAGGTTTTCACAAAACAAGTGCAATTTCACCGTGTGGGGTAGATAGTGGGGCAACAGAGTGCGTGATAGTGGGACAGCAGAGTGCGTGTGCGAGTGCGCGCGACAGGGGACTGTGCAGTCGCCGCGGCCCGCCGGCGGGCGGCCGCACGACGTGTGGGTTTGTTAGTGCCAAAGACGGTAGCAGTGGCGTGCGTGTGTGCCGAGCGGCATCAGTGCGGACCCTGAGAGCTTAGGAGTGTGCTGTGCCGCGCGTGACGGCGCGCCCGCCCGCGCCCTGGCGGCGGCGGTGGGAGCGCACGCGAGCATGTTCGACTGCACTCAGGGAGCGAGTTCTGTAGCGGGCCGGGCCGCCGGCTCGGTCCTATCTCCACTGGCGTATCACCATTACATACACACTCGTGAGCAAAACGTCGAGTGTATTCCCTCCCTCGGCGGAGCGGTCCAACGACCACCGGCAGTGGCCACGCGCCAACACTGGACGCAGGCGCTGCCGCCGCGGCGCCGGGCAGCCCGAGCGGCAGCTGGCGGCCGCACCCCCGCGTCGGGCGGCCCGAGCGGCAGCTGGCGGCCGCACTCCAGCGCTGGGCGGCCCGAGCAGCAGTTGGCAGCCGCACCCCGCGCTGTACACAGGCGCTGCTGGCCCATCCGGCTGGTACGCAGAGCCGCCGCCGCGGCACTGGGCGCCCCGAGCGGCAGCCGGCCGCCGCCACTGCTGCTGCTGACGGTCCGCACGACACGGTCGGGCCACGGCTACGGTCACGAAGCATCCCCGCGGCTCCTCGGCCGCCAGTGTCGGCCGGCACCGGCAAACGGTCCGCCACCGGCCGGTCCTCCTGCTGGCCTGTCCGCCGCAGACACGCCGCCAGGTGGCGCCGGCGTCAGCGGCGCACACTGCGTCACGCCACCGACGGCTGCCATCACGTGCGCGCCTTGATCTTGTGCAGCACCTTGCTCTGCTCCAAGGCGGCCTTCCGTTTTCTCTGTGAAAAGGTCGCAAAGCAGCTCAGTCGGACGGGCCGCCGCACATCACACGTGAGCAGCTCACGACCGGTGACTGTCCACAGCGGGACACTGGTCACCAATGCGTTCCTCGACATGAGCAAAATAAGATACATGTTGGACGGCAACGCTATCCATGCTCTGAGCAATTGCGCCATAAACCTCCCTCGCCTCTCGAGGTAGCCCGGGCTGTCCACACTGTCGGCCCGCCTGCGACCGCCATCTGCTGATCCAGCCCGAGCCCGACCCTGACGCTGCTGATACAGACGAACCGACCGATTGCTGATTCAAGTACCCCACCCACTGCTGAGCCACATAACCCGCCGACTGCTGACCTATATACCCCAGCCACTGCTGACCCACATACCCCAGCCACTGCTGACCTACATACCCCAGACACTGCTGACCAACGTGCCCCGTCTACTGTTGACCCACATACCCCACCCACTGCGAGCCAGCTCGTGTGCCACCCGTCCGCCGCCGATGCCGACCAGCCGGTCCGGGTGGCGCTGCCCTGCCGGTGGCCCGTGCCGGGCGTGTGGCGCGCCCTGCCGGCGGCCTGTGCCGTACCGTGGGCGTGCCCTGCCCGCCGTGGATGTCCAGCACCTCCGAGATGGTCTTGGGCCGGTTGATGTCGAGGCCAGCTGGGTGTGATCGCTGCCGGGATCTCCAGCGTCTGGAAACGGAGCGGCACGTCATGCCGTGGCATCGTCACGACACGGCGTGTAGCGTAGCGATGAGGTAGACTTCAAACCGAGGCAGAGCAGCGCCGCGGGTGCCGACAAAATGAAGGCCCAGAGCAGGGCACGACCCATACACACAGCTCGATGTTCGTCACAAATGTACAACTGACAGTGTGGCATACATATGACAGCGAACATTACTAATTCACGCTGACAGATAACACCCCAGCTTATGCATGTACACCGCGCTGATACCGAGGGTCAGCTCACACGAACCGGTCCCCGCATCGCAGGTCCACTGCGGCTTTGGCACGGGCAGATACGTGGAACAAACCACCAGAAGCTGCTCCATACGTCGACTGGCTCGAATCCAAACACGAAATCGCCGAGCGTACGCCCGTCTGTCTGCGTGCACGTTTTCTAGCCCGATACACAACAGATGGCTGCACATAGAGACGTGGAAAATGCACATACGACCGGTTCAGCCTTCGTGATGGTCCACATTATTCCAGACCATCTGGTGCCGGTCATGGTTACTCAATCTACATGTCGGTGTCGGCAAGGCCCTCTGTGTCCGTGAGGCTGTATGGAGGCCGAACAGTGGAAAATATACCGCGGAGCTCGAGCAAAGATTGTTGCAGCGTCCTCACATGCGGCCGAGCCTGCCAACTGACGCCAGCAATGAAAGCTTAGCACAAACTAATCACGACACGCTGCACATCATCGCTATGCGAGTTGACGTTATATGACTGGAGGCGGCACAACACCGACGCGACACCAGCGTCGCACATCCGCTCAGTGAATCAAGCGGAAACTGCTACGCCAAGCGACACCAAACTATGCCAAACGTCCGCAGTAATGCAACGTAGGAAACATGACAAGATGCCATATATCTCCAGGGTCGCCAAACGAATAGTCAAAAGACACGGGCAATGGCCCCATGATCTGGTCGCAGGCCGCTACCACCACCTTCAGGAAGATATAACGCGAGCATGCACGGCATCTGCACGCCTCGTGGAGCGCCTTTGAGCGCCTTCTCCGCCCTCTCGCTGTCCGGTGACACGCCGTTGATGCTGGCCACGGTTACAGTCAGCGGCACCGGGCTTCTAAATATACACTAATGCATATAATAAACGGGCCTCTCACGGGTCTGCTCACCGCAGCATACTGATACGGCGCATCAAATCAACACGACCGGACGACCGGGGAGTGCTGCTGCAGCAGACCCTATACGTAGTGCACGTCCCTGGTCAACAGTGTACCATGCCGAACAGACCAACATGAACACATCCGCAGAATTGCAGGAGCTCGGGGATGGGTGAACGATCGTGATTCAGTTGTGCCAGCATTCATAATAGCAGACGGCGTGTGGGCGTGTGTCACGCCTGGCTAAATGGCACCTTCGGGAAAAACAACGGCAACTACACCGAAGAGAACGTAGCTTGCGATCAGTGGTCCCGACTACAAGTACTGGCGCTGTTGGTGCTGTCATTTTAGTCCACCGTCGTGCGCAACCATACACCCCTTGTAAAACAACTCTGCCATAACAAATATGCTTCCTGTCATTTCTAATAGTATCTCTTTTGCTAGCGGTTCATAGCCAAAGAGGGCAGAGTCACACCGTGTCATAGAGGGCCGAGTTACACCGAGTCACATCGAGAAACACCGAGCCACGGAAAGTCGAGTCACACCCAGTCACATTGAGTCACACAGGGCCGAGCCACGCCGAATAACACCGCGTCACAGAGGGCCGAGTCACACCGCGTCACTGAGAGCCGAGTCACACCGCGTCACACCGCGTCGAAGGGAGCCGAGTCACACCGCGTCACAGAGGGTCGAGTCACGCCGCGTCAAAGGGAGCCGAGTCACACCGCGTCACTAAGAGCCGAGTCACACCGCGTCACAGAGGGCCGAGTCACACCGCGTCACACCGAGTCACATATAGCCAAGTCACACCGAGTCACACCGCGCCACTGAGAGTCGAGTCACACCGCGCCACTGAGGGTCGAGTGACACCGCGCCACAGCGAGCCGAGTCACACCGCGTCACAGAAGACCGTCACACCGAGTCACAGGGAGCCGAGTCACACCGCGTCAAAAGGAGCCGAGCCACACCGCGTCACAGAGGGCCGAGTCACACCGCGTCACAGGGAGTCGAGTCACACCGCGTCACAGAGGACCGACGCAGACATCCACATCGTGATGTGGATGTCTGCGTCGTCTGCCGTAGTCTGTCCATAACCATGTCTGCCCCTCTCGCGAGTATGATACTGGGATAGAGCACACCACAGCACGCTGCAGTACCAAATATATCAAACACATCAATTACAACAAAACGACCATTACAAACTACACACCAATAGCACATGCACATATCAGCGGCCATGAAGCACCTGCCGCCTGCCATCTGCCGGCTGCGGCGGCCGGCGGCGCTCACCTTCCCGGGCGCCAGCGCCTCGTACTGGTGCTTCAGCGTCTGCAGCTCAAACTCGCAAGAGCTGAGGCCCATCTTGAGCTCGTACAGCAGCAGCATGTCGTTACGCAGCTCGTTGAACTGGGTGGCGATGTCTTCGGTGGGCATGGGGCTCATCTCTGTCGGGGCAGAGGGTCACCAGTCACGCGGTGCTGCCATTACGGCGCCTCTTTCGGGCCTCCACCACGCGGCAACACTGCTGCTAACTGTTGTCGCTTTGCGCCTGTGATTGAGTCATCTAGGTCTCTTGCCAAGTTAGCGTGGTCTAAATCGGATTATACGCCCCTGACTTTTGGTGCCGTGAGCGCAACGTAGCTGCTCATCAGCTGTGTCTCAGAAAAGTTACCGAGCGTATCCGTCATTGCCACCGGGGTTTATGACGCACCCAACTGCTGAGGCTACATGGCGTCGCGTGCCTCTCACCCTCGCAGGAAAGGCAGGCACCACGGGGAATCGAACGCCGTACCTCTGGTTTCCCAGACGCGCAGTGATTAGCGCAGACGCGTTAACCACTACACTACCGGAACCCATAGAGAGCATATCACAAGGTCATAAGGGACTATTCTTCACAAGCAGGTTCATAACACAGCATTATATCACTACAGACATCATTAGACATCATATTATATCACACAACATTATATCATTATAGATTAACACTGGAACTTTCCTGATGGATCCACTAAGCTTTGCAACTCCTTTTCATTGTAGTTCCAAGTATACTCAAACATGCACGCCTGCCTGTGCGCCCCGTGATGACCGGGGGTGGCCCGGCCGCACCCACCGATGCCCAGCTCCTGCACCAGCTGCTCGATGGCCTTGGCCTTCTTCTGGCCGATGCTGGCCGGCAGCTTCATGCGCTGGGAGCGCAGGCTGACGCCGCTGCTGCGCAGGTCCGGAAACTTGATGGAGCCGCCCTCGCCACCCGACTGCTGAGGGCGAAGGGGAGGGGAGGGGGGGGGGGGGGGTCCGGCCGGGGCAGCGCGTACGCGGGCTGGGCTGGGCTGGACAACCCATAGGAGCGGGGGGGGGGGGGAGCACACACACACACGCGCGTCTGGCCAGTGGTCGTCTGGTTTCGGCAGTACAGGGCATGCCTTCACAAGGAGACAGACTGGGCTTGGGCAGAGCGATCACACAGGGATGGGGACAAGCCAGTTCTGTCCAGTCCAATAGAGAGGGCGGGGCAGGGCGACGGAGGTGAGGCAGGTTCGGCCCACACAGGACATGGCGGAACACGACTAGGGTGGGATGGGCACTCGGGACTCCCTGCAAAGCATACACAAACTGACGTCGATGATAAGCGACGCGCAAAAAGAGCGGACCGATCACACTGGCGGGCAACAGGGCACAGGTAGAACAAACAGGGCCTGGGACGGAGCCCAACCGGGCTCCCGCACCGCCGTGATGGGAGTGGGGCGCTGTTTCTGCTGGACCCGAGTCTGCGTACCGTGCTCTCCAGTCGCTCCCGCGGCGGCTTGTTGCCCACGTGGAACACCTTCTTCTTGACGGCGCCCGGCGTCTTCTGCGCCTTGCGGTGTTCCGTGTCGGCCGAGTTGATGAGCTTCTGCAGGTCCTGCGTCTTCCTCTCCCGCTCCCGCTTCCGCGCCTCGATCTTCCGCAGCTCGGCCAGCAGGTGCTGCTCCTCCTCGATCTGCGGTCACGGACGGCAGGGTCGGCCGCGGTCATGGCCGAGAAGTTAGCAGAGGTCACTGTCGGTATGGATCTCCCGGGGGAGGACCTCTGTCTGAGGCCGGCAGGGTCAGCCGCGGCCATGACCGAGCGGTCGGCAGAGGTCACTGTCAGTATGGATCTCCCGGGGGAGGACCTCTGTCTGAGGCCGGCAGGGTCAGCGGTCATGACCGGGCGGTCGGCAGAGGTCACTGTCAGCATGGATCACCCGGGGGAGGACCTCTGTCTGAGGCCGGCAGGGTAAGCCGCGGTCATGGCCGAGCGGTCGGCAGAGGTCACTGTCAGCATGGATCACCCGGGGGAGGACCTCTGTCTGAGGCAGACAGAGTCAGCCGCCGTCATGGCCGAGCAATCGGCGGAGGTCACTGTCAGCATGGATCACCCGGGGGAGGACCTCTGTCTGAGGCAGACAGAGTCAGCCGCCGTCATGGCCGAGCAATCGGCGGAGGTCACTGTCAGCATGGATCACCCGGGGGAGGACCTCTGTCTGAGGCAGACAGAGTCAGCCGCCGTCATGGCCGAGCAATCGGCAGAGGTCACTGTCAGCATGGATCACCCGGGGGAGGACCTCTGTCTGAGGCAGACAGAGTCAGCCGCCGTCATGGCCGAGCAATCGGCAGAGGTCACTGTCAGCATGGATCACCCGGGGGAGGACCTCTGTCTGAGACAGACAGAGTCAGCCGCCGTCATGGCCGAGCAATCGGCAGAGGTCACTGTCAGCATGGATCTCAGGGGAGGAACTCTGAGGCGACGGTCTGCATACGTCAGATGGCAGCCTTGGCGCGGGTCATCAAAAGACGAGGATCACAAGGTATATGCCTGCGCGAGTAGCTGCGGAAGTGTCCACCTGAGCTTGAACCAATGCCATGGATGACCACAGACAGCGGGACAAGCTCAGTCACGCAACACCAGCTGGGAGACAATACTGTGCGCCACGCTCACATCACGTGACATCCCACCTCCCGGACATTTGTCAGCACAAAAGTGTGACGGTATCCGGTGGCGTCCTCCCAACGCCGATATCAACACATGCCCGCCAGATGGCCGGCTGCCTGACCTGCTTCGGTGACCGGCTGAAGAGCTTTTTCAACTGCAACTTCCGCTTCCTCTCATGCGCGGCGTCGTATGCAAACTCCTTCGGATGTGGCTGGCCTGGCTCTAGACGCAGCTGAAACACAAGCACTTGTTCACTCCCTCCCGGCAGCAAGACAGAACAGAGGCGGACAGCGTGCTATCAAAACATTCCGCGCAGAGCTGAGACGAACAGCAAGCGCAAGGTCGCAGTCAGGACTGGCGCCGATAGTGAGCTGCAAAAACGTCACCAACAAGAATACGCCAGGCGCCTATGCACCGGTACAGTTTCATAGTAAGTAAAAGTAAACATAACCCAGCATGAGCAGTTCACGACAAAGAAAACAACGCAGCTAAAAGGTCTGGCGTGATTACAAATCATGTGAAAAAACCTTCCACCAGGCATGCAATGACACGCCAGGAGGTAACGTCGCACGGCCGTCAACGGGCTGTCAACGCTCCAGATCCGCCGCTTCCGTCTCCGGGACTCCGGCCTGCTCGCATCCCGGCCGCCCGCCTGCCACCAGCCGCCGACCTCACCTTGGAGAGGATGCTGGAGATGCTGTAGTAGCGGCTCTTGAGGTCCTCCACGGAGCGGGCTGCGAACTTGCCGCGATCCCAGCGGTCCTGCATCACGATAAACCTGACGGCCGGGCCGGGAGTGCCGGGGGAGAGTCAGACCGACCGGCGGCGCTGAGCCGCTGGTGGGTACCAACGCCACCGTTCGATGAGTGTGACCGGCGGGGAGTCAGACAGACTGACGGCGCTGAGCCGCTGGTGGGTACCGACGCCACCGTCCACAGGGGAGAGAGTCAGACCGACCGACGGCGCTGAGCCGCTGGTGGGTACCGACGCCACCGTTCGCCGAGTGAGATCGTGCGGAGAGTCGGACAGACCGACGGTGCTGAGCCGCTGGTGGGTACCGACGCCACCGTTCCATGAGTGTGACCGGCGGAGAGTCAGCCAGACTGGCGGCGCTGAGCCGCTGGTGGGTACCGACGCCACCGTCCACATGGCAGTCAGACCGACCGGCGGCGCTGAGCCGCTGGTGGGTACCGACGCCAGCGTTCGCTGAGTGGGACCGGCGGCGCTGAGCCGCTGGTGGGTACCGACGCCAGCGTTCGCTGAGTGGGACCGGCGGAGAGTCAGACAGACTGACGGCGCTGAGCCGCTGGTGGGTACCGACGCCACCATCCTCCGAGCGGGACTGGCGGGGAGTCAGACTAACCGACGGCGTTGAGCCGCTGGTGGGCACCAACACCACCGTGCACCGAGCGGGACTGGCGGGGAGTCAGACTAACCGACGGCGTTGAGCCGCTGGTGGGCACCAACACCACCGTGCACCGAGCAGGACTGGCGGGGAGTCAGACTAACCAACGGCGTTGAGCCGCTGGTGGGCACCAACACCACCGTGCACCGAGCGGGACTGGCGGGGAGTCAGACAGACTGGCGGCGTTGAGCCGCTGGTGGGTACCGACGCCACCATTCGCCCAGTGAGACCGCGCGGACGTCGCAGTAAGCTGCTTTGCGAGAAGTGATGTATCGCAGGCCGGCTGAGCCCCGGGGCGACTTAAGACTTTGTCTTTTCCGCCTCCTCGTTCCCAGAGCCGCACCACGGCACGGCCGATGAATCACGCGGCATGGAAACTTCAACGTCTGATTACGGCACATCACGCCAGGCGGACGCCCGCTGGCGGTGAGGGAGGGAGTGGCCCGGTGGGGTGCGGGCAGTGAGGGAGGGGTGACTCGGTGGGGTTGCGGGCAGAGGGCGGGGGTGGCCTGGTGGTGTGCGGGCAGTGAGGGAGAGGTAGCCCGGTAGGGGTGTAGGCAGTGATGGAAGGGGTGGCCCCGTGGAGCGTGGGCAGTGAGAGCGATAGTGACCTGGTGGGATGTGGGCAGTGAGGGAGGAGGTGGTCCCGTGGGGCGTGAGCGAGAGGGTGGCCCGGTAGAAGCGTGGACAGTGAAGGAAGGGGGGGGGGGGGTGGCCCGGTGGTGTGCGGGCAGTGAGGGAGGCAAGGTGGTCCCGTGGGGCGTGAGGCGAGAGGGTGGCCCTGTAGAGCGGTGGACAGTGAAGGAAGGGGGGGGGGGGGGGTTGGCCCGGTGGGGTGTGGGCAGTGAGGGAGGAGGTGGTCCCGTGGGGCGTGAGCGAGAGGGTGGCCCGGTAGAGCGTGGACAGTGAAGGAAGGGGGGGGGGGGGCTGGCCCGGTGGAGTGTGGGCAGTGAGAGAGGCGTAGCCCGGTGAGGTGCGGGCCGTGAGGGAAGTGGCCCGGTGGAATGCGGGCAGCGAGGGAGGGGGTGGCCCAGGGGGATGGGGGTAGGGCAGAGGGCTACTCTCCCTCACCAACACTACCACCCTTCGTCGTTTTTCACAATAACAATGCCTCCGTTGATTTTACGATCGCAGCAACCCGTCCCACCATTTAAGCAGGTATGTGAGAACTGACCTGAGGTCGAAGCGGCGACACAGGTCAAACAGGTGCTCAGTCTCAGCCTTAGACCAGCCGTCAGCCTGCAGGTGGCGCTGGTACTCCTGGTCCGTAAACGACACCACGTCCACCTTCTGCAAATACGGCACGGTGGCGTCACAACCGGTCTGGCCTCCGCGGGGAAGTATACCGTCACACACACGCACGCACGCACGCACGCACGCACGCACGCACACACGCACGCACGCACACACGCACACACACACACACACACACACACACACACACACACACACACACACACACACACACACACACACACACACACACACACACACACACACACACTCGCATTTGTGTATTCGTCGTGGGTATTTGACGTCCCGCCGGGTGTCACCAGCCGGCCGTCGGCGCCCGAAGGCGGCTGAGGCGGTCGGCCGGCCGGCTGAGGGTCAGTGAGGACTGTCGGACCATGTCGAGACTGTCAGCACAGCCAGACACCAGGAAACCCATACCAACCCACGCTGGAACTTCTCCAGGTCAACGGGCTTACTCAGTGCGCTATGCATGTTAAAGAAACAGAGGTTTCGTGATTTCCTAATGCCGCCCCACTCCTAGCCCCTCCCCACTCCCACACTCCGTTCCGCCTACAGGAAGTAACTGGCGTACGTGTGCACGCGGACGCCGACCGCAACACACGCGCCAGCGCGGCTGTGTGTTGATCTCCGGGCTCAGGCTCGGCAGTAAGCCCGGCTCACCACACACGAAGACCTCGCATAGCACTTGCGCAAACGATGAGCGGCTGGCACCGCTGTCAACAGTGCGCCGACGGCCGGCCGTCGGCAGGCGGGCGGCGCGCCGCACCCGGCACGCCAGCCCAGCTCGGCGCCGTCTTACCGCGCCGCTTAAGCCGTAATTGCGCGGCGGGACGTCCGGCGCTGTAAAGACTAATTGCGGCGGCGGACGGTGAGCCGGCCGTGGCGCCGCGTCCGACTGCCACACGCGGTCCCGGCCCGGTTCAGGACAGCGGGGTGGCGCCCCTGTCTGTCTCATGCCCGCGTGCGGATACCGATGATCTCTGGGTGCAAGGGCGCCCGGCCGGCTGCGGTCTTGTGTGCCCACAGTGCTGACCACCATAGTGTTACTCAGAGAAACAAAGGAGGTCCTTTCAATTAAGCAAAGGACGAAACAAACAGAGCACGCCGAAACCATCAATGTGAGAACTGGAACACGCACCAAGCACGGACGGGATATGATCCTGCCGGCTATAGGCTGGACCGTCACCACGGTGGGTATCGACCGCACACACATGTGCACACACACACATGTGTATGTCGGAGGAACGATACCACACTAGCAATGCTAGCCTGCGGTCTATCACCTAGTAGCTGTGACGGCGGTGCCACACAGAAAAGGGCTGTTCACAGGGGCGATGTCACCACACACGGGCAGCGCATGCTTTACAGCGAATCTGTCCCCACATCTGCGGTACTCCAGCGGGACGTCTCCAGTGACATGAATGTGAAAAACTTCAGCGAATGTTAGTGTCATGGGTGTCACCTACTCGCTGCAGGAGAGTGTCACATCTTCCCCGTCCTGAGCCTGTGCCTGAGCCTGAGCCTGAGCCTGAGCCTGAGCCTGTGCCTGTGTCTGCGTCTGTGTCTGTGCCTGTGCCTGTGCCTGTGCTTGCGCCTGCGCCTGTGCCTGTCTCCGTCTCTCTCACCCAGGCTTCTGAAAGTCATGGGCACCGTTATTTTCTGCCACCCGTCTTTAAAACGGAAACCACTGGCTGGAAGCAACATACAAAATTTCTGCCAGGCATATATATATATATATATATATATATATATATATATATATATATATATGCATAACCACCGTCCTGTCGCCCAACTGCAGCCAGCCCTGCAGTCAGGCGACCGACAGCGAATACGACCCGGCGTAACCCAGTGCCAGTGAGGGGGGAGGGGGGAGGGAGGAGTTCCTACAAACCATCAGGACGGAACACGCACATTCTTCGCAGCGAGGCTCGCCGTCTGTTAAAGCCGGGATTTATGGCACACTTGGCGCAGAAGAAGCCCTCTGGCCCCACAATCCATTACAACATCCCATTTGCCAGCCAGCGCTTCACTAAGGGTTACAGTCAGCCCGTTTCTGAGCATACTCCCGCGTGGCGCGCGGAGCCTTCCACTGAAATAAATGGGCCCAGCGAGGAGAGATAACCAGGGGGCGCCATCACGTCTGGGGCCCCTGTCGCAGTTGACAGCCTCTGCGACCGCTGAGAGGGCAGTCACGTCGTATATCGGCTTTAACGCACACCGCTGACGACCGCGTATAGTGGCGTGAGCTGGCGCCCTCCGCGGCACTTCACATGACGTCTGAAGTTCGGACATTTACTGCGGTCATACAGCAGGGCACGCTGATGGCAGATGGGCGCGCCGCACCAGGCCGGGGCAAACTTCCCCACAACAGCGGGCTCGCCGCGCGGTGCCCACATCGCCCAGCTCCGCACAACAATGGGAGGCGTCACGCCAGCCGGCCCAATGACGCGTCAAGCCCGCCCACAGGCGGTCTCCAAATCACGCACACAGCCAGCGCGCGATCGACGATACTCCCCAGGCCCCCGCTGAGGGGCAGCCATTAAGGAAAGCTGCGGAGGTCAGGCTTAGGCCGACCGGACGGCAATTCACGAAATGAGCCGACTTTTCGTCGATGCGTTCAGACCGGCCGAATGCTGCGGAAAATCACTTTCGGAGCAGGTCTTTTAAAGTTATGCTACTCAATCCTTCCACAATTGCGTTTAGCCCAGTGTTGGCGCGCTACAATAAGCTGCACCTAACGAAGACAGTACAAAGCAATGAAGCCTTCCAGCAACTGCACCCAAAATGACAAAGTACTGTTAACCATCAGGTTCTGACGAGGCACGCTGGCAAACGAAGGGACATCCTCATCATGCTAAGACCATAATTTTTTTCTGGCTGAGACATTTCTAGGTTTATTCCACGACCTTCACGACTTCAGAACATCATCTGGAAAACGCCATAACACAAAAACACCACGGAGACGCATCTTATCACCCCAAGGCGAAGTGTCATGGCAGCCTACATGGGCCAAGGTACTCGCCTTGTTGAACTTGGCGAACGCGTACTCCTTGTCCTCGTCCACCACGCGCCGCCAGTGGTAGAGAACGGTGCTGTCGGCGCGGGCCGGGTTCACGAACGGCGTCCACTTCCAGGGACGCACGCGGCGCATGCCCAGCTTAGCCTTGGTCTGTTTGTAGCCCTTGTTGACTGTGGGTAGGATAGGCAATTAGTGGGAAAATTTCTGTGATACCTTTCAAAAATGGCTCGTTCTCTTTAACAAGCGTGACAACGTACTAGCAAGCATCACAGCATAGTGGAATGATACATGCGGTTTTGCAGAATATCTATGTCACAGCACGACAAGGCGTCTCCATTCTACAGTAGGGTGAATGGCCTAATACACACCGTGCAAATAACCAGTTGGTCGCCAAAAAGTTCGAGCTATTCGTTCGAATCGTCCATAAATCGCACAAGTATACCTCTGCCAGGCAGCAACATTACCAGTGTAAAAGACTCACGGACATGTTCACACACTGATGCTCAGAACCAAAAAAATGAGCTACATATAAAACCATACAATGCGATGGATGCATGACATGAGGTCTACAAATCGTAATGTCAGTGAGCACAGAGGAACACAGTGCTTGTGACATCGCCGAACACGCGCAGTCTGGCCCTTCCTCTCACCCACCCATCATCCTCGATGACAGTCTGTTCCTCCCTCCGGCCACCCATCGTCTCCGACAACAGTCTGGCCCTCCCTCCGGCCGCCCGTCGTCCTCGACGACAGTCTGG
The DNA here is from genome assembly GCF_011947565.3 of Pollicipes pollicipes. Lineage (NCBI taxonomy): Eukaryota > Metazoa > Arthropoda > Thecostraca > Pollicipedomorpha > Pollicipedidae > Pollicipes > Pollicipes pollicipes. The sequence continues at coordinate 30,712,524 of NW_023596545.1, forward strand.
TCCTCCCTCCGGGCACCCATCGTCCTCAACGACAGTCTGGTCTCCCTCCGGTCACCCATCGTCCTCGACGACAGTCTGGCCCTCCCTCCGGCCACCCATCGTCCTCGACGACACAGTCTAAACCTCTATCCCGCACACCCACCATCCACGACTGCACAGTCTGGCCCTTCCTCCCACTCACCCACCATCCTCGACAGTGCAATCTGGTTCTTCCTCCCCCCCCCCCCCCCCCCCAACCACCCATCCTCGATGACATAGACTAAACCTCCCACCCTCCCATTCACCCACCATCCTCGACAGCACGGTCCAGCCCTTCCCCTCTTCCCCTCTTCCTCTCTTCTGCCCACCCACCATCCTCAACAGCATGGTTTAGCCCTCCCTCCCACCTACCCATCATCCTCGATGGCACGGTCTGGTCCTACCTCCCTCCCTCCCCCTGCCCACCCACCATCCTCGACAGCATGGTCTAGCTCTCCCTCCCACCCACCCATCATCCTCGATGGCGCAGTCTGGTCCTCCCTCCCACCCACTCACCATCCTTAACAGCACAGTCTGGTCCTCCCTCCCACCCACTCACCATCCTCGACGGGGAAAAGCGGCGCCGGGTCCTTGTTGTCTGTGTAGAGCAGCGCATACAGCTCACGGTTGATGCCCTCGGGCCGCTTGCTGCCGCGCGGTCCCGGCTTCTTGCGTGGCGGTCCGATGATGCGCTCCTTGCTGATCTCCGGCCCGGCCGCGCCCCGATCCACCTCCAGAATATCCAGCACGTCCGACATGGTGGGCTTCTAGCGTCGACCCAGCCAATCCGGCTGAAAGCAGGCAGTGGCCACACTGATGGCACATCTAGCTTACATCACATCACATAGCACATCACATCTCACTCAATGACACGCTGCCCAATGCAGGCCTCATCAACAATGACAATTACACCAGCCTACGGCACTTGGCAAGTCATGCTACCTGGCTTGAACTATGTGGTGGTGTAATCTTTTGAATGTAACTTGAATGTACAAGGGATGATGCATGATGCCTGCCTTCATTAACAGATTTACTGATGACTTGTATGCATGGAATGGTTCGCAGGAAGAGCTTTGAGACTCCAAGACTCAGGAAGACCTTGCAACTCATGAGAGCATAAGACTGAGACTTGGGGAATACCTTCAAATCCTCATCTGAATTCATCATCCATGGCATGGATACATTAAACTACTTGTGTTGGTTTCTATACATAAGTTATGTTGGCACAGTCTAGTATAAGGACAACCAGCATAATCAAACTGAGACACTTTTGTGGCGTGGGACAAGCAAAGTGATAACAAACATGAGTTTCACCATTGACCAGATTATATAAAAATATCACAAGTGGAGCATGTCATCTTTAAGAACCCACACAATGTGTCTAATTAAATGCTAGGCTCTCTGCCTTTCCTGTGTCTAGTGTGGGAGAGGCATGACAATGTCCAGCATTTATGCGCAAATGTAAAACTGGCATTGCTTTAAGATTGTCTGGCTTTACACCCAGTTCATTGCTATCTGATTATGCCCTGAGGACCCATTAACCTCCATCAATAAAGTTGAAGCCTTGGATTGGACTATATTCTTATGATAGTGACCAAAGCATCTGGAAAAGCTCAAATAGTTCAGTCTGATATTGATTAAAATAACCCAAATCCTATGCTTATACATGCATACTGGGCATTTTTATTACTGTCAAAGACACTTGCATTAACAGATTTTACTGCAGTGGCCTGCTGCCACTTGCCATAGGCCACACTTTCCTGTTAGTTCTGGAAAATGAAACATCAGCTGCTTTACAGTCTTACTATGTCACCCATGGGCTCAACAACAGATTAAGATTGCTCAGTGGTTTAAAGATGATACACTGGCCAACCCCCTGTGGTAACTTCTATTTTCATCTGCCCTGGTTCCTGATATCCAAGACAAACCCTTAGCAATGCCCCCTATACATGGTTCCATGTTTCTGGTTTGAGTGTGTGACTTGGCACATGTATCAACCCACCCATGTCCCAATATCACTGTCCATTTTGTACAAGAGAATGTGTTATCACATAAATGTTATAATTGGTAATTTATGCCCCTGTTGGTAGGAACTTCCTTTACTAGCTGAAGCTTCCCTGAATGAAAAGGAAAGTAAACTCTGCAGACTTGAACAAATACAACATGCATCATGTTCAGTTGCGGTCGATCCTTTCCCTCATGGTATCATCCTAAGCATACAGGTGGACACACTTTTATACTGCCAACTACGGTGCAAATTCAATACTTTAAGAACACCACGGCACAAAAAGTTACCAGATGCACCTCAGGCAAGGAATACAGTTCAATGCATACCAAGTTACAAGAAATTACTGGATGCGTAACAACTAAGTAACACATTTCAATGTCTCTTAAAGCTCCATTAGATTTATGTGGGCTTAGTCAATGGTCATGTATTTTACGCCCAACTTGCCAGCGTAAAATATACAATGCGATAATACGATGTGACCTAACAACGGTGTTTTAAGGGGTTCTTATGAAAAAACTATACTGATCAGAACAATAATGCGCATACTTTACCTTGAATGAACCAACTGATGATATGGGCTAGCCGCACAGATTAAGACAAAACTCCGATCGTGACACCCCCGATTGACAGCAGGGTGCACAAAATGAATGTTTACAGTTTGGAGTGCCTGTAACACAGCACCCCTGTGGCTTCTACTTATTTAGCTGCGAAAATATACATTTATCGGAATCTTAGTCTTTTTCATAAATATTTCGATATTTTGTGGATCAATTTGATTTTAACAATCAGTAATTTATCGAATTAAAAGGAAATAATGGCAAACAATTATTTTGAGACGTCTATGCAACAATAAGAATAAATATACTTGAGTTGGGCTTCATATCTAGCGCATATGACGATTATTGCGCAAGACGACACGAGGAGACAGCAGCGCCTGGGCATGTTGAAGGTGTTTGTGTTGTGCTTCAGTTGAACACCGGGGTAATACCCGCGTAAGGCGTTAGTTGGATTTGTGTGGTAAATGAAAGCTGATTTCCGTGGGAACTAACAACGGTTCATCAGGTAGACTGCCTTGATCGGACAGGTAAGCGATCGACCAGTTTAATCGAGTGGATGTGATTGCTCATTCATAAACATGTGTTCAAATCACGCAGAAAGATCCACGATCACAGAAGATCTCAACGCAACATTTTTAAGATTTAAAATCCTACAGCCAGCAATATCGTTTGCCTAGGTCTTTATTTAAAAGCATGTCAGACATATCATCACGTCTTATAGAATCTTTGAACAAAATCTGGAGAGGTTCTGGAGTACAGAGCACCAAAGGAGCACGTGCCCTCAGTACCCGAAATCTTTCGGGATCTTTGCACATGCCTCAATGACGGACTAAAGGAGGTTTGAAATGCTTACTGAATGGTTAACTGGAGGCTTCTAAACTGGACTTTGGATGGCTGGGATTGATAAGGATTGGGTATGTTCAGATTAGACCTAAGTGAAGCTGACAGTGCAAGAAGTCATAAAAGAGCAGAGAGCAGGGTAGAGCTGAAGGGGCATTCCAGTGCAGAGGGGATTGAAGGGACATCTCAGCTCAGACTGGAAATAGAATGGAATCCAAGCCCGAAGTGGAGCGGATGGGTGTCCCGGCTCAGAGTGGAGTAGAGGGGCATCCCAATGCAGAGTGGAACTGAGGAGTGTCCCAGTTTGGAGTGGAGCCGAGGGGTGTTCAAGCATGGAGTAGAAGAGGGGGCATCTGAGGGCAGAGTGAAGCTGAGGGGCATCTCAGCTCAGAGTGGATTGGAGTGGTGCCCCAGTGCAGAGTAGAGTGCACCTGGCAGGACCCAGATGGGACTGAAAAAGATGAAGAGTTGTAGAAAAAGGACTGGACCCAGCATGGTCTGACTGGGAAAAAGCATGGCATATGATGATAATCTGGACCTGCAAAGTGGGCTAAAGCAAAAGCTAAACCCCACCAGGCACCAATGGGCTAGACCAGATCATAGAACAGATTACACCCGACTGGAATAGGCCCCAACAGCCCTATAGAGGATCTGAAAGGAGTAAGTGCTGGATGTGGGAAGGAAGGTTCCCATTAAGTTTGAATCTTAAGGATGGATTTCTGGGCATTGTCAGGCCAAGCAATGCATGCTTAGCCCTGATTTGAATCAGGACGGGATTCAGATTCCTCTCCAGGAGTTTTCTTCATAAGAAGTATTGCCTGTCATGACAGATTGTATGAGTGCAATCACAGTGGTCTGATCATGGCAGTCATCATATGTCCACAAACATGATGACGTCGGCACTGCCCGATGATGGCTGGGTGCGGGACGGACGTGGTCGTAGTTGAGGAGCTGCTGTGCACCCACTGCATTGACTCACGAGATGCCAGGATGAAGTGATGTGTCGCCACCCATGGTCAGAAGAGAACGCAAGTCAGTTGGGGCCTGGGTTGAGGCCGATCAACAGCTCCCGGTGAAGACCCCTCCGTTGGCCATCCTGGGCGCTTGTGTTTCGGGGCACCCCGATTTTGATACATGAAACATGGGAACATGTGAACATGGAAATATGTGCGCCCAGGGGTCAGATCATAATGCTGAACGTGTGCACAGCCACGCCCACAGGACCTCCAACCTAAAACAGCAGTTGGCGGTGGGGTATGACAATGCCGTGCCGGATGAGGAGTGAGCACTTATTTTCTTTTTTGTTGAAAAACTTGAATCACCTGAAAACACCGCTGTATTCCTTCTGGGCTCACTTTTTCCATGTGCGATGGTGAATACATTTTTGACAACTTGCATTAGCAGCAAGGCTCTGCCACGTCATTCTCCTCTTTAAGTTAAGAAAATCTGCTCGGTATGAAGCAGAAATTCCGCCCAGCTGCAAGAATGTGAACTGGCTAGCATACTGCCAGAAGTCATCAAAGAGGTAATTTTACTTTTTTTGAGAACCCATTATGGTGAAGACCAGCACACATTCTGACCAAATCTCGCCAGCACGCGTCACCCGCATGAGATGCTGTGCCTGCTTGAAGAAACCGTCGTGTTGTTTTTACCTCAAGAGGTGAGCCGGCCCAGCACTCCCCAGCTCCAACCAACAGAGAACATGACCCAGCACTCCCCAACTCCAACGAACAGAGAACGTGACCCAGCACTCCCCAGCTCCAACCAACAGAGAACATGACACAGCCCCCCCCTCCCCCCCCCCCCCCCAGCTCCAGCCAACAGAGAACATGACCTAGCACTCCCCAGCTCCAACCAACAGAACCATGACCCAGCATTCCCCAGCTCCAACCAACACAGAACATGACCCAGCACTCCCCAGCTCCAACCAACAGAGAACGTGACCCAGCACTCCCCAGCTCCAACCAACAGAGACATGACCCAGCACTCTCCAGCTCCAACCAACAGAGACATGACCCAGCACTCCCCAGCTCCAACTAACAGAACCATGACCCAGCACTCCCCTGCTCCAACCAACAGAGAACATGTGGAGTTAGATGAAGCGGGCTGGGTATTCAGGATGCTGGCAAGCGCGATAGGACAAGCGGCGGAAGGCCGGGATGCCAAACATGATCCGGAAACGTGACTTAGGAGTGCCGTGCAGGAGAAGGTGGAGATGGTGGCCGAGCACGTGATCCCAGCAGGCAAATTCAGTGCCACAGCTCTGCAAAGCTGATCGTGGTGCAGAGTCCCTGAAATGCAGTTCATGTTCGATGATTTGGGTTTGTGTGTTACACGAATGATGGCGTTCAGGTCTATTTCAGCATTGTCCAAAAGGATGGTGCTCACACGTTTTGCGATGCTTTTTCCCATGTTTGATTTATGCGTTTGTTCAGGCCTTTCCGCGCGTAGTTCTGTAGTTGGACCGTGAATATGCCGCTTGCCTTGTTTTTGCCAATAATGGTCGCGGGCGTTCAGGTGGGCGCCAGGAGTGCTGTTGTCGGTTTCGACGTTTTTGCTGTGCGCGACAGCTTTGTCTCAAGCTGTCGCCGAGCACAGTGGGCGGTGATGAGAGGTCTGTTGTTGCAGAGCGAGCGTCTCGAAGCAGAACGCCTCGTCTGTCGCCGAGGCGACGCTCAGGGATCGCTCCCGTGTCGACGGTCAGCGGCCGGCCCTCGCGCCGCTCCATTATCGGCAGAGCTCTAACGCGGCAAGCTCCCGCGTGTCAGCCGGAGTTTCGGGAAGTCTCAAGTGGCCTTCACGAAGCCAGGTACCCGGCGTGCAGTCGTCACTCATTCCGCAGAGGGCGCTGTCCGCTGCAGCCTCGCCTGGGCGGCTGGATTAGCACCGACCCGCCCTCACTGCTTTGAACGCCGCCTTTGCAAAGTCTTGGCCGAGTTGCTTGAGGGAACATTACGCCGTGAACTGGCGGTCCGCTTTGGACGGCTATTTCCATAGTGTTGAAAGCAGTTTGACGGCCCACTTTGCATTGAGCGCCGCGGGCGATGGCTTATTTTGGTGACGAAATTAACCATTATGGGACATTAATCCTGGGACATAATGTGCAATGGGGGGGGGGGGGGGGGGGGGGGCTCGCGACGTACGTCATGCACGCGGTGCGGTAATAGCTTTCAAAGCAACGACAGCGCACCATCGTTCTGTTTGAAGCTCTGACGCACCGTGTGAGGGTCGATCTCGTCACAAATCCGTTAGTTCTACACGGAAAGCACTCTCCCATGGTTAAAAATTGACAGGCCTTATGCCTTTATGGATGTCCCTCGTACATACGTGACGTAGGTTGTTTTGTGTGAAGTGAGCCAGCCTGTCAGCACTGTGGAACACACCCAGGTGGTGCCGTCCAACGGACGTCAGATAATGCATCCGACGGACGTCAGGTGGTGCTTCCGACGGACGTCAGATGGTGCACCGTTAATCCTATCTATTCTTGAACCGAGCATCGATTGGTGTTGAGCCGCCTGCTACGGCTGGCACGCGGTGGTGCAACAGAGATGCGCTGGCATTTCGGTCGGGACCGTGACCTCCCGGGACCGGAACCCCACTGTCGACATCCGGGGGGAGCGGGTGCGGCTGGAGCTGCTGACTGTCACGTGCGCTGCGAGCCGGCTGGCTGAGTGCCGCGCACGTGGCCGAGGGGACGACTGGTGAAGGCGCAGCTGACTGACCTGGACGTGTTGTGACTTGTGACCCGTCCCGGATAGAGCGGGCGGCCGCTGAGTAATGCACCCGTCCGGGGATGACGTGGTCGCTCAGCCGCGGTTTGTGTGTGTGCATTGCAGACGGTGGGCCGGACACACACAGCTGACGGCGCCCACCGCGCACGTGCCGGCCAGCTCCAGCCATGCAGTCGGACGACGTGAGTAGGCCGTGCTCTGGGCCGGCGGCTGGTGCCCGCCGTCCGCCCGCCGTCCGCCCGCCGTCCGCCCGCCGTCCGCCCGCCGTCCGCCCGCCGTCCGCCCCGGCCGGCGGACGTCTGATGTGCGAGCTGACGTCTGGTCTGATGCCCACTGACCGGCGGCGCCCCGTGCTGAACTCGGTGGCCGTCTGGCGTGTGATCAGCTCGCGAGCTGACACCTCCCACTCCCGAAACGGCATCGAGGGCGCCATCATGGGACCGGGGCGGCCCTCTCGACGGCGGCACTGTGGATGACCTCGCGACGCGCGCCTCTTGATCCGCGGCGGACCCCATGGGAAGACTGGTGCTGCTGGCGACTGCTTTGTCATGCCGCTCCGGTGCCTGGTGGATGTCCGCAGAGGGTCTCGTTTGTCGTTATTAGCCTCACAGCCCGGCTTGGCCATTTTAGGCGATGGCTGGACGAACGTCGCGCATGAGTCTGTCCGTCCCGGCGTGTCGACCCGATGCGCTCCGAGCGTTGGACAGGCGAAATGGCCACCGTTATGCCGCATGTGCCATTTCGCAGTGCATACAAACGCCTCCGTTGCAGGTGATCTGGTCCATCATTAACAAGTCGTTCTGCTCGTTCAAAGTGAGGTAAGCTCGCAGGAGCCGGCGTCTGTTCGGACGGGCTTGTGTCGGGATGCCCGGGCGGGCGGTGGCGTCGGCTGCCGCGACCGCAGCCTGGGCGGCGTCGGACCCCGCCGCACACCGCCGCCGCCGCCGCCGCCGCCCCGTCCGCGGCTCATCTGGGCGAAGTTGGCCCCTGAATGCTGTTGTGGCACCGGGCGCCGTCCGGGGTGATGGACGACGCTGTTGTGGCCGTAAATCCCGCCGCGTCCGGGCCGGCGGTGGCGCCGGCACCGCCGTTTAGCCGTCGCGGGGCGATGAGCGGGCGCGGGTGCGGCGCCCGCCGCCCGGCGACGCCGCCGCCGCCGGCCTCGCGCTGGCAGGACAGGGGCTCCGACGGCAGCAGCGTGTGACATGCAGCCATGTACTGGTGCCGTCGGGCTGCCCGGAGAGCGGCTGCTCCGGCTTCGCGTGGCCTTACTGCCGCCGCACTCGTTCACGGGGTAAATCCCCGACGCAGCGGGTCGCTCTCAGCGGCGGCGTCCGGCGATCGCATCGGCCATATTTAGAGTGAGCCCTATGTGGGGAAGGGCCCACTGCACGGCGCGCGCCACGCCCTGTCAGTGAGAGGTGCCGCCGCCGCCGGTGCTGCTGCCGCTGCTGCCGAGACCAATAGGTGTGCGCGCACGGGCCGTCCGTGGCCAGGTGGTGGCCTCCGTCTGCCCCGCCCGCCGCCTGCGCGCCTCGCATTCAACGTCCCGCTGCGCCCGCGTCTTTTGTATCTCGCTCACCTGCGGAGGCGGCGCCGAGCCGTCCGGCCGGCACCTCCTGGGCTGAGGGTCTGGGCTCCTCACTGCTGTCCGGCCGGCATCTCCCGGGCTGAGGGTCCGGGCTCCTCACTCTCGTCCGGCCGGTACCTCCCGGGCAGAGGGTCCGGGCTCCTCGCTCTCGTCCGGCCGGTACCTCCCGGGCTGAGGGTCTGGGCTCCTCACGGCTGTCCGGCCGGCATCTCCCGGGCTGAGGGTCTGGGCTCCTCACTCTCGTCCGGCCGGTACCTCCCGGGCTGAGGGTCTGGGCTCCTCACGGCTGTCCGGTCGGCACCTCCCGGACTGAGGGTTTGGGCTCCTCACGGCTGTCCGGTCGCACCTCCCGGGCTGAGGGTCTGGGCTCCTTGCTCTTGTCCGGCCAGTACCTCCCGGGCAGAGGGTCCGGGCTCCTCGCTCTCGTCCGGCCGGCACCTCCCGAGCTGAGGGTCTGGGCTCCTCGCTCTCATCCGGCCGATACCTCCCGGGCTGAGGGGCTGGGCTCCTCGCTCTCGTCCGGCCGGCACCTCCCGAGCTGAGGGTCTGGGCTCCTCGCTCTCATCCGGCCGGTACCTCCCGGGCTGGGGGTCTGGGCTCCTCACGTTTGTCCGGCCGGCACCTCCCGGGGCTGAGGGTCTGGGGCTTCTCGCTCTCGTCCGGTCGGTACCTCCCGGGCTGAGGGTCTGGGCTCCTCACGTCCGTTGTTGGCGATGGTGGGCTCATCGGCGAGCGGCGCACCAGACGGCGCGGGACCTGCCACCAGGCGTCGGCACGGCGCGGCCACGGGCGAGGGCAGGCTGGCGGCCGAGAGGCCCTGGAGGGGAGTGCAGTGCGGCGGCCGGTGAAGCTCCTGCCCGGGCACGGATCGACGGAAGGGCGTGGTCAGAGGACGCGAGCACCGCCCGCCCGCGGGTCTGCTACCGACGCGGGGCGTCGGGCCCGACCCGGCTCGGCAGAGCACGCTTGCCAGCACGTTGCGGGCGTTGCAGTTAGAATGTAGTGTTCTGGGACCTGAGGTCTACGCGCTACCCACGCTGACACTCCCGTGAGTTTCCCGTGTAGTCTAGAAGTTGCACCGGCGCCCACGGCCTATCCACTGGTGTTATCCGTGATCTGCCTCTCGTCTCCTAGCACGCGTGATCAGCCGCTGCAATGTAATGCCGCAATCCGCTTTCGCGTGTGGCCGACCTTGTGACCCGTCGCGTTGACGGCCCTCGTGACCGACGCCCTGACCCACCTCCGTGACCTACCATTGTGACGTTCACATGCGATCTAGGTCGCAATCTCCGGACGTGGCCCCGAGCCTGTTCCGTTATGACCCACGCTCCAGCCTACCCCGTGACGTGCACGTATGGCGGTCACCCGCGGTGCCGGGCGTAACCCCGAACCCGTCCACCGCAGCACGCCGACGCAGAAGTTCTGCCGGAATGAATACAACCTGACGGGACTGTGCAACCGGTCGTCGTGTCCGCTGGCCAACAGCCAGTACGCCACCATACGTGAGGAAGGCGGCGTCTGCTTCCTCTTCATGAAGACCATCGAGAGGTCAGTCCTGCGTCCTCGTCTCGGAGGTCGTCGGGACGTGACGCCCCGTCACGTGTCGGGTTTGCTCATCGTCGCCCCTTACATCGTCATCGGTGGCAGGTGCAGTAGCGTGAGCAGGGGCGAGCTACGTGAGTTCCCGCACGTTTTCCTACGTCTCCGAGCCCATTCGTGGGTCCCGAGGCGGGGCGCGACTTCCCCGGTCCCTTGGATGTGCCTCGGGGTGCGCGACGGATGGTTGTTTTTGCGCCCCCTTTCCCTTGGGAGTTTATTGGGCAATTTTCGCCTTAGCCCTGGCCGCTGTTGGCTTCGGTGCCATCGTCGCGCTACGTGCGATCACAACACGCGACGGGCGATTCCCATCCATATTGGATGCGCGTCCCCAGAGGTGGCCTTTTTTGTGGTCGTAGACATTTCTGAGGTATTCATTTGGGACCCGCGGAAAGCGTTGAGTCCAAGTTTTGCCAGCAATGTTTAATGTTTGGCCAATGAAGCGGTCTGCCGCACACAGTGGTCCGTGAAACTTAACATGCATTTCGCCCGCGCCAGTTTTGCCTCGCCGGGACAAGAGGGAGTGGGATGGGGGAGTGAATGGAGCTGAAAAATGGTGACGTTGAAACCAGTGTGGGATTCTCCGGCGCCGCCTTTGCCCCCCCCCCCCCCCCCCAGGTCTTAGCCGCCATACATCGCACGAAAGAAGTCCTGCCGGGATTCGTTTAAGGCATCGCACACGCCTGCCGTGCGCTCAGGGCTGCTGGGTCCAGCGGTGTCGCTGCCAGTGGCTGTTCCGCTGTGGTCCGTCGCTGCTCGTCTGCGTCTATCGTCTGCCGAGAGCTCCTCTCAAGAGTGCTGCTGACGCAGCCGACAGGGCGACGCCGGCTGGACTTGCTCAGAACGATATCAATGCCGCAGGCCAGCGTCGCCAGACGCCCCATTTACCATCGACGGCGGGGACCGCGCTTGATCAGATTGGACGGCGGACGGCTTCGGGCCGCCCACTCTGGCCACTTTTTGCTGCGTAGCGTTGCGGTGCGAAGCGGAACGGAGCTGAAAAGCAGCGTAACGTGGGAGCGAATGAAATTCCGCCGCACGCCTCGCACTGCAGCCTACGTGCGAGAAGGAGGCAGAGCCGCTACTTGTCAGGGAAAACTTTCAGTGCAGCCCCATATTTCCGCTCTTCGTAAGGAATTATGACGAAACACATCATTGTCTGCCATGTTGTCTACATAATATTTGTTGCCGGTGGTAGGTGATGTCACGGCACGAGCACGTTTGGTTGCTGTACTACTTTTTAGTTCCGTTCCGCCTCGCATCGCATCACGTTGCATCTCATCGCATCACACCGCATCGCATCGCATCGCGTTGCGTTGCGTTGCGTCGCGTTGCGTTGCGTTGCGTTGCGTTGCGGCGGTGCGGTGCGGTGCGCTGCGGTGTGTTGTGTTGTGTTGTGTTGTGTTGTGTTGCGATGCAACGTGATGCATGTAAACGTGTGACGCTTTTGCGTCAATGTGTGCTTTTCGGGGGGGGGGGGGTTCAGTATTTTAGTAATTCAATATCCGTCAGATTTAAATGGAATGTACCACGTTTGGAGATATTGGAGCAAACATCAGATGTGATGTAATAAGCTTACTTGCAGCTATTGGTATACTTGTAAGGGCAAAAGACTGTTCTAGAAAACAAAATTTCACTATTCAAGAAACATGGTTTTCCTTACATCATTGTTTGATTGTGTCATGGAACGTTTACATGACGTTGAGGTGCTGCCAAACTAGCAGAAATTGCCACCCTAGTATTCACTTGTAGTGCTCCAATTCCCGGAGACCTGGCCTTGGCGATGCTGGAGGTGTTTGCTGAACCAAATATCTTTATGTGCTCGTTTCTTGACCTTTTTTGTTTTTTTTTCTCGTGGTGCTCTTGCACATTTGTCCGTGTGTTAAAAATGTTAACACGTACGGTTGTGGCGCTTATTTTGGGCTTTTGCACTACAAGTCGTATTTACGTAATAACTAGCAATTATGTGCAACTTGCTATATTCTGCAGCACAAAACGTGATTTGTGCTTAAACACCCGACCTTCACATCCTCCTTTCATTGCACCCTTCATCCTCGCGACCCCCGCTTGTTCGGGCAGGCTGCATACGTGGGCCATAATTGGGCCGAGAGATCCCCTGGAACGGACCCCTCGACTGGGCGCCCGGCGCGTACTCGCAGAGGGTTCCCTGCGCGGGCTCAGTCTCGGCGGTTGGGCCTTCAGGCGCATGTAGACCCGCCTCACCGTTATCCAATCGCCGTTATCCCTGAACTCTGAAATTACCACTTCTAGTCCAAGGGGCTTTATTCCGAATAACCAGATAACCAGATCGTGGTCGATACTTGTGCTGGGCGCATAACATTGATCGAGAACTAAATGAAGTACATGATATCAGGGAACCGTGCTTACGCACGCCAAGCATAAATGATTCGCAGTTTATATTTGTCTCGGCCGTGAATGCGGTGTAGCCAATAGGATGGCAGTATTTGAATGACCTCTCTTTGACGGCATACATTGTCTTTGAAATAGTTCACACAGCCCCGTGGGCGTGCAGCTCGGAACTAGAGGGTCTCAAGTCCAAGAAGGGCAGGGCTGTAAATCGTACCGAATGATCTTCAACGTGGCTATTTCAGTTCAAAAGCCCACACAAATGTGGAACACTCCCTTTAATCAGTCGTCGATGGCTCCTAATCTTGTGTCGATGGTCGCCGCCACCGGTACGTCTCATTCAACCTGTTCCCCGCTCGTGATTCCGGTCGGAGGAAGCCATTTGACGCCGTTTTGTCCGGTCTGCCCCCTGCCACTGGGCGCGTTCTCTCCGGGTGGACCCCATCGCCGTATCGTAAGGGCCATCGCGTGACCCTGAACAGCTTCCAGCTGCTGACGAGGGACAGTACAGCTCCTTCATTGCCGCTATAGTGCGCGGTCGGCGTGTACCCTGCGGTGCCGGGTCACGGTCTCGTGTGTACCCTGTGGTGCCGGGTCACAGTCTTGTATGTACCCTGTGGTGCCGGGTCACGGTCTCGTGTGTACCCTGTGGTGCCGGGTCACGGTCTCGTGTGTACCCTGTGGGGACGAGCCACGGTCTCGTGTGTACCCTGTGGTGCCGGTTCACGGTCTCGTGTGTACCCTGTGGTGCCGGTTCACGGTCTCGTGTGTACCCTGTGGTGCCGGTTCACGGTCTCGTGTGTACCCTGTGGTGCCGGTTCACGGTCTCGTGTGTACCCTGTGGGGACGAGCCGCGGTCTCGTGTGTACCCTGTGGTGCCGGGTCACGGTCCCGTGTGTACCCTGTGGTGTCGGGTCACGGTCTCGTGTGTGCGCTGTGGTGCCGGTTCACGGTCTCGTGTGTACCCTGTGGGGACGAGCTGCGGTCTCGTGTGTACCCTGTGGTACCGAGTCACGGTCTCGTGTGTACACAGTCGTCTCCGGCCACGTGCCGTGTGTGCTCGGGTCACAGTCCGTGACCTCGGCGGCGGTCGCCGCTGCCGTTGGTAACGATCGGCTGTGGTCGGTCGACAAAGATGTGCCGCGTCGCGGGCCGGTTGACCCGTGTGTGCTGGCTACCGGCCGATTGTGTGCGGCCGCCGCCGCCTGCTCGATACCGCCACCCGTAACTCATCGCCTAGAAATGCGGACCGACCAACCGCAGGCGGTACTGCCAGCTGGCGGCCAGCCGGCGAAACTCCCGCTGCCCGGCCCCGGCTGGTCGGATGCTGCTGGCATTGTGAAGCGATTGAGGCCGGTTTTTAGCGCGATTGATGACAGCATGACCAGCCGCCCTGTCGGCGGCATTAGGATCGGATAGTGGACATCCGGGACAACCCAGCTTGTGTCTTTCTTCGCCGTGGGTGATGGCGGCCGGGCCCACCATTGTTCGTACGGTCTCCGTTGGCCCCTCGGAGGGCTGGGCGGTGTGCGCGCCCCGGCCGCGGCCGCCGCGTGTCTGCGGGTGCTCTTCACGCCCCGGCGTCTCGGCGGCCGGCGCCGCTGCACCGCTGCCGGCGCGGCGTCGCAGCGGCGCCGGCCGGGCCAGGCGGTGGCTTGGCGCCGTTCGGCAGCGCGCCGCCGCCGCCGCCGCCGCCGCCGCCGGTCGGCCCTGTGACGCCGGCTTGGCGGCCTGGACACAGAGCCGCCTGCGCGCTGCCGTCGCCGGCTGGTGCGCGGCGCTGTCACCAGTGGCCGCTTCTGGTCTGCCTCTGTCCTCCTGTGTTGTCGGCGGCGTCCGCCTGGTCGCCTGCGGCACAGCCGTTTACCGGCGAGCTCCGCTGGCGGCGGCGGTCGCGCCGAACGGGCCTCCGTCCAGACTGCTGGCGCCGTAAACAGGCTCGTTAGCTTGCGCAGCGTGTCGGCCGGCGACACGCGGCGTTCACGTCCTGTTGACGTCCGGCTGAGGGCGGCGGCGCGGCAACTGACGACCGACAACCGGTGCGGGGTGCAGCGGGCTCGCCGGCGGCCGCCGCCTCACCCGACCTCGCCTGATTGACGGGAAGTCGCCACAGAGCTGAATTATTCACGTGCGAGGGAGCTGGACTGCTGCGCGGGCGCGCTGACTCGGCGACGACCGGCCGCTGGGGGCCGCGCCCTTTCTCGGGTGCCCGTCTCGGTCTGCTGGGGACGGCGCCCATCTCGACTGCCCGTCTCGGACCGCTGGAGACAGCGCCCTTCTCGACTGCCCGTCTCGGGCCGATGGGGACAGCACCCTTCCCGGCTGCCCGTCTCGGGCGGATGGGGACAGCGCCCTTCCCGGCTGCCCGTCTCGCGACACGAGGAAGTGTGTCGGTTAGCGGTCTTCCATAGGGCCATCAGATGGAGACGACCACTTGGTACCACTGCCCCATGTTTCAAAATGATTTAAACTGAGTGAAAATTGACTCAGATAAGTTGTTTCTCACTCCTATCTGCATGCTCTTGCAACAAACCTCCATGAGATCTCAGCCGTACGTTTTCGACGACACACTAAATAATGTCGTTCCAGTTTCGTGGAGATGGGCAGACATATATGGCCATAGTTACTAAACTGTGTGCATGCCAGGATGTGAAGCACGACTTATCCAATAATATTGTCATTTGCGCAAATATAGGAGCGTACATATCACATATTGACATGTTTTGTGCTTTACCACATTTGTTCGCCCGAAGAGGAATCAGTTACACCAGCTGCAAACGGGAGGATGGAGCGGCGGGATGTGGCCGACTCGCTGGCTTTTTAAGGTGCGCTAATCCCTGTGGTTACCAGAACAACTACTACCCGTCCTCATGGCGTAGATTCCTCGTTGTTTCTGGTCGGCAGTTCCAGGCATATTCCTGTTGTCGTGTATGACATGGGACTCCTGGGTTCTTTGTTGTCTTCTTTGTTAGCACTGAGGTAGCTTTGGGTGTCGTGCATGGGTGTTCGGTGCACGCTGAAACCAAAACCAATCCAAACCAACGCAGCTGGTGTTTCTGGCTCTGTTGCAAGGCTGCGGCCTCCGTGATGGGGGCCGCAAGATGGGCCTGTTTCACTCTGTACGGTGTCCAGACTACTGAGAGAACACGACGGGTGGCGGAACGCTGCTGCCTACGGCGGCCACGCTGGACGAGGGGTCGGTGCCGACGGCTCTGGGGAGAGGCCGCTAATTCGTGCGGCCGCCAGACGGCGTCCGGGGCGGCGCGGCGGTGCCTCGGGACGCTGGGGCGGCGCGGCGGTGCCACGGGACGCTGGGGCGGCGCGGCGGTGCCGCGGGACGCTGGGGCGGCGCGGCGGTGCCGCGGGACGCTGGGGCGGCGCGGCGGTGCCACGGGACGCTGGGGCGGCGCGGCGGTGCCGCGGGACGCTGGGGCGGCGCGGCGGTGCCGCGGGACGCTGGGGGAGGCGGCGGTGCCGCGGGACGCTGGGGGAAGCGGCGGCGCCGCGGGACGCTGGGGGAAACGGCGGCGTTACTCCCCGGCGTCCCGGCCGGCCGCCGGCGGTTGGTATTCCGGGACGCGGCCGCGGCCGCGCGCCGCCGGATGATATCACGACAATGGCCGTGATCGGGCGTCCTGTCGTCCGGCTGACAGCCTGGCCGGTGCGCGTGGCCGCGTAATGGGCCGCCGGCGGGTGAGCCGTCGCCGGGCGGGGCGCCCCCGCTGCTGCCGAGACTGGCGCCGCACGCCTGCCCCAGCTGGCGGCCTGCAGACCCACGGCATCGAAAGATGCGTTGTTTCTTCCCTCAGCAAGGCAGCGAGGAGATTTGGAGATGCTTTGATGCACGCGCGGAGACCATCTCTCGTTGTTTGGGCTGTGGGACGGTGGTCTCTCCTGGGACGTTTATGTGGAGACGTTTCCTGCGTTGTCCGGGTGAGCTTGTCAGATGAGTGCTCTGTGGGGCGCAGCCATCATAGCAATGAGACCCAGCGCAATACCCGTTCACACTGCGCTGAGCTCTGCCCCGGGGCCCATCTTGTGACCGCAGATGAGGGAGACGGCTTTTGCGTGCTCTTTAACAGCAGGTTTACCCTCTCGCGGTCGATAGCCCGTCTCTGGACAGGGCGCCAGGGGGCGTGGTCCGTGGAAGGGCCGCTTCTGCACGGGCCGCCGGCGTGACTGGGGCGGCGGTCCTGGCCCTGTCAGGCCCCGGCGGCGGCGGTCGGGCCTGGCCCGGCTCCGAGCGGCGGCTGATGCCGAGCCGGCGCCGGCACCGGGCACGTGCGCCGGCGCGGCCCCAGCGGCGGCGGTCAGGCCTGGCCCGGCTCCGAGCGGCGGCTGGTGCCGAACCGGCGCCGGCACCGGGCACGGGCGCCGGCGCGGCGCTCCCCTCCACCGCGCCGCATCTCACCATCCGCTCCCGCCGTCGGAGCGCCTGCTGGGTGACGGACTCACCGCCACGGAGGCCGCAGCCCGAGGGCGGCGGAGCCGAGGCCCAGTTGCGTTTTGTCAAGGGTGGGTGTCCCAGGACGTGTCTTGTTCGTCGCTGGACCGTCCTGATGGACGCCGGGTATTGGCCCCGTTGGTGGTACAGACTGGACCGTCCTGATGGACGCCAGGTGTTGGCTCCGTTGGTGGTACAGACTGGACCGTCCTGATGGACGCCAGGTGCTGGCTCCGTTGGTGGTACACCGCTGAAATACTCTCGCAGCACGGGAATGCCACGCCACAGACAGGTGTTTGGCCTGAGACCTCCGCCGCGTCTGTCACTGTTGACTGGACCTATGGCGGTCACCAAGCGGTGCCGCCTGATCCTGGCCGAGGCCCGGCGGGGCCGGTGCGTGATCGTGGCCGAGGCCCGGCGGGGCCGGTGCGTGATCCTGGCTCAGGCCCGGCGCCCGGCTCCACGTAGAGCGGCTGACGTCGGCCGGCTCGGGAGTCTGTGTGTGTGCGCGCGCATGCGCGTGCGCTTGCGCGTCAGCAGAGGCTGGCTGCCACGGCTCCGCGGTGCGCGCTCGATCGCGCGAGTTATGGGACTAGAACGCCTGTGATAATGTCGGCTGCGGGAGTTTGTGAAAGGCGCTGCCGGCCTGCACGAGCTGGTACTTAACTTTGCTATTCAGGACATTTCCGCGCTGAATGGCATGGTGAATAAACACCATTTTGCGAACTTATTTACTCGCAACGCGGCTCGTGCTCGAAGTTACAGCCATTTCAATAGTCATTTATGCCATATTCACGGTTCTTTATGCGAACAAAGGTCTTAACACTCATTGGTCTCACTCTGTGTGTCCTGGAACACCCTCTGTTACATTCGTCTGCATTTGATAAAAGCGTGGCACAGCCGGCAGCATGTAATGACAGCGTGCCGAGCCAGAGTGTGCCGGCCCCGCGCCGGCGGGCGGGCCGCCCCATCGGCGACGAGCGGGGACCGGCGGGAGAGCGTTTTGCTGAGACAAATAGCGACGCGCTTAACGGACGGGGCGCCCATCGCATTGCTCCCTAATGCGGTGCACTCGCGCCAGCCTGGACTGGGGAAAGCCTCATCAGCGGCTTCGGGAGCGGAGGGACGTGTTCGCCGTGTCTTGTGCCGCATTGCGGCGGGCCTCGTCGCTATGTTGCGTCACATCGCGCTCGCCCGGCGAACCAGATCACCTCCCGCTCAAGCACCCGGCCAGGTACCGTCACATGTGTACACCGTGTGAAGTCGTGGCGTGCCTGCCTACCATTTGGGAAGACTTTACGTCTGCCTGCCGTGTCAGATAACGCCAGCCCTTCCCGCGATGCCGGGTCACGCCCAGCCCATCCACCACACGCCGAGTATCTGGCTTCTGTGCTCGTCCGTCCTGTTATGTCCCGTCTATGCGATTGGTGGGTGGAGTCATACAGTGTCCACCTGCCTGTCCGCCGAGCCAAATCCCGTCTACCCGGCTACCTCGGGTAGGAGGCCAGCTCCTCCCACGCTTAAACGGCAGGTCCGGTGCCACCCCGAGCCATGGGGTGTGTCCCCCCCCCTCCCTCCCGCCGCTTCATCCGCCCATAAGGAGGTCGGTCATGCTCTTCGCGTTAGGTCACCCACGGTGGCCGCGTCACACCGCTCACCACAGCAAACGACCAATCCCGCGGCCCCCCCCCCCCCCCCCCCCCATCCATCCTCCCACGCCTCATGTCAACTCCCCCACCGCAAACCTGCCCATCCTCACCATCTCATGTTAGCTCCACCGCCTCCAACCTGGTCACCCCCACCATCTCATGTCAACTCCACCGCCGCCAACCTGCCCACCCCACCATCTCATGTCAACTCCCCCGCCGCCAACCCGCCCATCCCCGCCATCTCATGTCAGCTCCATCGCCGCCAACCCGCCCATCCCCACCATCTCATGTTAGCTCCACCGCCGCCAACCCGCCCATCCCCACCATCTCATGTTAGCTCCGCCGCCGCCAACCCGCCCATCCCCACCATCTCATGTTAGCTCCACCGCCGCCAACCCGCCCACCCCCACCATCTCATGTCGACTCCGCCGCCGCCGCCAGCCCGCCCATCCCCACCATCTCATGTTAGCCCCGCCGCCGCCAACCCGCCCATCCCCACCATCTCATGTTAGCTCCACCGCCGCCAACCCGCCCATCCCCACCATCTCATGTTAGCTCCACCGCTGCCAACCCGCCCATCCCCACCATCTCATGTTAGCTCCGCCGCCGCCAACCCGCCCGTCCCCACCATCTCATGTTAGCTCCACCGCCGCCAACCCGCCCACCCCCACCATCTCATGTCGACTCCGCCACCGCCAGCCCGCCCATCCCCACCATCTCATGTTAGCTCCGCCGCCGCCAACCCGCCCATCCCCACCATCTCATGTTAGCTCCACCGCCGCCAACCCGCCCATCCCCGCCATCTCATGTTAGCTCCACCGCCGCCAACCCGCCCACCCCCACCATCTCATGTCAACTCCGCCGCCGCCAACCCGCCCATCCCCGCCATCTCATGTTAGCTCCACCGCCGCCAACCCGCCCACCCCCACCATCTCATGCCAGTGCCTCCGCCTTATCGTATCCCGCACGCCCCTTAGGACACCAGCTCCCCTCCACGTGTGGCTACATGGCCGCCACATCAGGATATAACGCGCCATCATATCAGGAGGGTCACCAGCCGCTACATTAGGAGATCTCCGCCAAATCAGCTCTCCCTTGGGGCGCGTGAGGATGTCATCTCGCTGCCAAATCGAGTCATCCGCCCCAACATCAGGTTATCAGCCCGTCACCACGTGTGGGTATCACCCTATCACCACGTCAGGATATCACCCTACCATCATTAGGATGTCACCCCACCATCATCAGGTCATCCGCCGTCACATCGGCGGATGAGCTTTATTGAAAGGTCACCTGCTTTGACATCAGGCCACGCTACCGCACCACCAGGATGTCACCCTCTCGTGCATCAGGTCAGTTCGCCACCACACCAGGAGGTCACTGGTCAACGGTCACCATCAGGTCATCCGCCACCACAGGGCGGCATCCCTTTACCACATCAGGGTGGCACTCCAGCAGTGCGCCGGGCGGCCGTACTGCCGGCTCGTGTCGGCACACCGAGAGGTCATCCCGCCGGCATGCCGGGAGGTCATTCCACGGGCATATCGAGAGGTCACCCCACCGGCATACTGGGAGGCTATCCCACAGGCATACCGAGACGTGATCCTGTCGGCATACGGGAAAGTCATCCCACCAGCATACCGAGAGGTCATCCCGACGACATATCAAAAGGTCATCCCGCCGGCATACCGAGAGGTCATCCCGCCAACACACGGGGAAGTCATCCCACCGGGATATCGAGAGGTCATCCCGCCGGCATACCAGCAGGAGTTCCCGTTGGCATACCGTGAGGTCCCCCTGCGGCATGCCTAGAGGTTAACCCGACACGGCAATAGGTCACCGTGCCTCGAGACGGAGAGGTCACCCCCTCCCCACATCAGGAAGCCATCCTGCTGCAACACCAGGCCGTCTTGCCGTTACATCAGTAGTTCAAGTTGGTCACGCCGTGGCGGGAGGTCACCCCGCCGCCACATCCGGAGGTGACCCCCGTCCGGATGGCCCCGGTGACCCCCGTCGGCCGGGCGTCTGGCCGCCGTTGTTGACGGCGAGCCGCGGCCTGTGGCCGGCTCATTTGCCGGCCGGCGGTATTGGTCTTGATCTCCAGCCGGGTAATGCCGACCTGAGCTGCCTATTAGGCGCCGACCGGCCGGCAATCCGGCCTCTGATCACCCCCCAGGCCGACCCAGCGACACCGGCCAGACCCACACTTACCCGGCCGCCGTCCGCTGCCGTGTTGTGGGGCGCGGAGGCCGTGCTCTGGCTCTAGGCGCTCTTCTAACGGCATGAAGGCCTTAGCAGTGTGCGAAATATGACCAAACTGGCTACACTGGTTGTTATGCTACTGCTTGTTTTATTGGCCGTAGCTGGTAGTAGCGAAATATTGGTGTGGAAAATACTAATCCACGCTACTCCGGTCAGATTTAATTGATGGTGTCGGGGCCAGCGAAGTGATGACAGGCGCGTGGGACCAATTACCACCACGTAGCTGGGTCATATCCGAAGCCGGGGGACCGGCCACCCGCGGAACTCTCACAAATTGGTGTGATCAGTGCATTGGAAAGTCGATCCTTCATCAGAGTAGCGGGTCGTCTGGAGCGTGTGTGGGACGGCCTCCGGCCTCCGCCGGTGGGCCTAGCTTTTCCCACCCGTGCCGCGGCTTTGCGTCTGTTCGGTTTGTTTGGTTCTGCCGGGTCGTCTCCCTGTCGGCGCCTGTTGATAGATCTACGTGTGCTGCGGTCGGGTGTGCCGCCATTCGGCCTGTGATCGCTGCGCCACGCCGTATTGCTGTCCTGAGCCGCTGTCCTGCGCTGCTGTCCTGTGCCGCTGTCCCCTGCTGCTGACTTGTGCTGCTGTCTTGTGCCGCTGTCCTGCGCTGCTGTCCTGAGCCGCTGTCCTGTGCCGCTGTCCTGTGCTGCTGTCCCATGCTGCTGTCCTGTGCTGCTGTCCTGTGCTGCTATCCTGAGCCGCTGTCATGTGCTGCTGTCCTGTGCTGCCGTCCCGTGCTGCTGTCCCATGCTGCCGTCCTGTGCCGCTGTCCTGTGCTGCTGTCCCATGCTGCTGTCCCCTGCTGCTGTCCTGTGCTGCTGTCCTGTGCTGCTATCTTGAGCCGCTGTCCTGTGGTGCTGTCCTATGCCGCTGTCCCGTGCTGCTGTCCCTTGCCGCTGTCTTGCGTCGCTGGTCTGTGCCGCTGTCCTGTGCCGCTGTCCAGTCCCGCTGCCCTGTGTCGCTGCCCTGTGTCGCTGTCATGCGCCGCTGTCCTGTGCCGCTATCCTGTGCCGCTGTCATGTGCCGCTGTCCTGTGCCGTTGTCATGTGCCGCTGTCCTGTGCCGCTGTCCTGTGCCGCTGTTCTGTGCCGCTGTCCCGTGTCGCTGCCCCGTGTCGCTGTCTTGTGCCGCTGTCCTGTGTCGTCCTGTGCCGCTGTCCTGTGTCGCTGTCCTGTGGGACTGCACCGCTCCCGACCGAGCCGCGGCGCGGGCTGGACGGCCGGCGGCTCCAGTAATAGTGCGGACAAGGCAGTCCACTGGCGCTAGGCCCTGGGGACAGAGGTCAGGTACGGGTACGGCCGGCGGGCCATGGTGCCCGGCCAGCGTGCCGCCGCCGCTGGGGACAGCACGCACCGGCCGCCGCCCGCTGGACACCCAATAAACCGTCCACAGCCGCCGAGGCCGAGATCAGATAACCGTGTTGGTGACGTGGCCAGCCACCTCCTCTCGTCGAAGCTCGGCGCGCCCGACTGGGCCTGCTGTGTCTGCAGCCAAGCGGGCCGCCCGCGCGGTCTCCGGCTCCCCGCCGCCAAGTTTATGACTCCTCGAAAGGCCATACCCGAAAGATCACACCCTAAAGATCACACCTTAAGACCCCAAGCCCGAAGGTCGCCATCGTTAAACGCAGCCGGTCTCCAAACTGGTCCGATTTATGACACGTCATGCCCCGCTATTTATGCGTCAAATAATGATGCCTTGGCGCTGTCCCGCGTGTGCACGTGCCGTTCCTCGACCGTGTCATTTACCATCGAGCGTCTGGTGCCTGGAGAATGTCCAGTGATTGTCGTGAGCTGGAAGGGTAGCCGCGTGGTGGGACCGGGGACGTGGAGGGGCTCGACGAGAGGTACGGTGTACTCCGGTATACATTCCCTCGCGGCGAAAATATCTTGGCTCTTGCTGTCCTGCTTCCGGTTGGTGCGGGAGTTGATAAAGTAACGTGGAGTTTTCTGGTTTGTTTTTATCATACACTTTTTTACGTTTTAAGAACGTGCTTGTGTCTACGTTTGCCTTAGCTGTATCGCGCCAGACACGTGGAAAGTATGGCAGGGGTCTGAGAGAAGCGTCAGAGTCTGAGAGGGGTATCAGGAGTGTGATAGAGGCGTCAGGAGTCTGAGAAAGGCGTCAGGAGTCTGAGAGGAGTGTCAGGAGTCTGAGAGAGATGTCAGGAGTCTGAGAAGCGTCAGGAGAGTAAGAGGAGCGCCAGGAGTCAGAGAGGGGTGTCAGAAATATTGAAGGAACGTCATAATTGTGGTACGGGCACCATGAATGTGAAACCGGCGTCAGGAGTGTGAGAGGGCATCAGAAGTGGCCAAGGGTGAAGGATGTTGCATCGCCAGGAGTGAGAGAGGATGCCAGTGATATAAAAAGGGCGTCAGTAGTTTGCGAGTCCAAGAGAATGGGAAGGTCGCCACGAATGCGGTGGGAGCATCACGGGTGTGAGAGAGACGTCAGGAGAATGGGCGGGGCGTCAGGAACAGGGTATACGTATCAAGAGTATAGGAGGGACGACAGCAATGTGGGAGGGTTGTCAGTACTGCGGGAGGGCCGGTAGGAGCACGGGAGGGCGGTCGGCTCTGCGCAGTGTTCGGGCGCGTGGCGTCTGTGCCGTCCGACCCCGGTGCTCCCGAGCCCATCGGGGAGTCGTGTGGGGGCCTCCCGCGAGCCGTAACGGTACGCTTGCCTAATAACGTGCGCCCGCTCCGTGTGGCGGTCATGCCAGTGCGCCGCCAAACTGGCGCGGCTCGGCCGCTCGATGTGAGCCGGCCGGCGACGCCTCGTGCCGCGCTCCCCCGCCTCCTGCTCGTGCTCACGGCAGCACGCTGCTCCGTTTACTGTACCTCGAGCGCTCTGTGCGCAGAGGTCGGTGATGTCTGATGCTGCTCACGGCTGTGCGTGAATGGCGTCAGGGTCCTCGGCCGGATCTGATCCGGTTCCGAGTGGGCGGCTCTGGGCCGCTGTCAGGCTGACGTCCACTCTCTCCGCGTGCCGACAGGGCGGCGTTCCCCAACCGGCTGTGGGAGCGCGTGAAGCTGTCGAAAAACTTCGAGAAGGCGCTCCAGCAGATCAACGAGAACCTCATTTACTGGCCCGGCTTCATACAAACCAAATGCAAACAGCGGCTGGTGAAAATCCACCAGTACCTGGCGCGCATGCGCCGGCTCCGGCTACAGCGGCAGTGAGTACCCGTGTGTAGTGTGTGCGTTCTTGGCGGGCGCGCGCCTCACAGGCGTCGGCCGTCGCCGCATCGTCCCTGCGGTTGCACCGTCTCACATGCGTGGACTTTGGGCCGGACAGGTGTGTCGGTTGGCTCCTACGCAAACTGACGCCGTCTGCGGGACCCGGGACGTCACCCGGCGTCCCAGGCCTGGGACGTCACCCGGCGCCCCTGGCCTGGGACGTCACCCGGCGTCCCTGGCTTTGGACCTCACCCGGCGCCCCGGGCGTGGGACGTCACCCGGCGCCTCTGGCGTGGGACCTCACCGGGCGCCTTCGGCGTGGGACCTCACCGAGCGCCCCTGGCCTAGGACCTCACCCGGCGCCCCGGGTGTGGGACCCCACCCGGCGCCCCGGGCGTGGGACCTCACCCGGCGCCCCGGGCGTGGGATCTCACCGGGCGCCCCTGGCCTGGGACCTCACCCGGTGCACTGGAAAGCGAGTCAATAGCAACAGTGGTGCCTAATTGCCGCCGGCCGTCATGACAATCGGCCGACACGCGGCGCATTGTCGACCAGGTGAGCGTTCAGTCCGAACTTTCCATGTGCACTCGATGAAAGAAT
This sequence comes from Pollicipes pollicipes, assembly GCF_011947565.3. Lineage (NCBI taxonomy): Eukaryota > Metazoa > Arthropoda > Thecostraca > Pollicipedomorpha > Pollicipedidae > Pollicipes > Pollicipes pollicipes. The sequence goes on from NW_023596545.1 coordinate 30,737,363, forward strand.
GCCACTGAAGACTCGTGCTCAGGCGCCATGGTTCCGGCGGTTCGTCGGGTGGGTCAGGCTCACTCGCGCTGAACAATGCACGCGCGAATGAGCACACGTTGTCGCGCGGACGCTGGCCGGCGGTCTGGGGCAGTGCGGCCCGAGGCAGGTCGGCCGGACGCGTCCTCGGGCGACCAGGCCGGACCGTTGGGGTCGGGCGACCAGCGGGCTAACCCGGTGTCGGGGTCTGCTGCCGACCAGCGGGCTAACCCGGTGTCGGGGTCTGCTGCCGACCAGCGGGCTAACCCGGGGTCGGGGTCTGCTGCCGACCAGCGGGCTAACCCGGGGTCGGGGTCTGCCGCCGACCAGCGGGCTAACCCCGTGTCGGGGTCTGCTGCCGACCAGCGGGCTGACCCGGGGTCGGGGTCTGCTGCCGACCAGCAGACTGACCCGGTGTCGGGGTCCGCCGCCGACCAACAGACTGACCCGGGGTCGGGGTCCGCCGCCTGTTAGCAGACTGACCCGGGGTCGGGGTCTGCCGCCTGCCACCCGTGGCGTCGCCCGAGGCGCCGGCGGCAGCACTCTGAGTCCCCAGAGGGCATCAGATCGGATCAGATCGCATCAGATCGGCAGAGGGCATCAGAGCGCTACGAGCACCGCGGGACAACCCCGCCTCGCGGCCCATCTTGTGCCACTGGTTTCGGCTCTGTTCAGGCGCTCGTTAATGCCATGGATGTTGAGCCGGCGCTGCTGACCTCAGCTGCCGATGGCGCGTCTCAAACTCAGCCGGCTCTCAGGCCGAGCCGGGGGCGGTGAGCATCGCTGAGCCGCGGCGTGCGCAGTCCCAGCTAGCGGGCAGGCCCGGCGCCGGCCGACCCTGGCGCGGTGAGCCGCGTTAAAACTCAGCTGCCATGTGTCTGAGGGCGAGCCCCGCGCGGCCGGAGCGGCGTGACGTCTGGAGCGGAGCCCCGCGCGGCCGCCGCGGGGTGGCGTCTGAGGCCGAGTCTCGCGCGGCCGCCGCGGGGTGGCGTCTGAGGGCGAGCACCGCGCGGCCGCAGCGGACTGACGTCTGGGACCGAGCCCCGCGCAGCCGCAGCGGGCGCTTAGGGTGGAAGGACTGAATACACCGGCTTTCTCCTTGCAGTCTGTCCAGTCCTTCTCGTGGGACAGACGAACTGCAGCAAAACTCTGTTAAACACCTGTTTCACTGACTAAATGGGAATAATGGGTGTTTCTTATGTTCCTTCATAGAATGACTGCGCTGACTGTCAATGAGATCCTTTTCAGCCGGTCGTCGTTGGCGGAAGGAGATGGAATCACAAGTTGGTGTAAGGAATGAGTTTAGTTGAGGTGCATTGGTGTAGCTCGTCATATGATATGATATAACTCGCCGTCTGCTTCATTGTATAACAGTTCGAGGACGAAAAGTTATACCTCAATTTATGTCGGCCGGAGGCATCTTGACACGACTTACGTGGGTAGATTTAATTTTACGTAGCTGCGCACTTAGATAGATAGATAGATAGATAGATAGATAGATAGATAGATAGATAGATAGATAGATAGATAGATACATTCGCTCAAGCGCGTTGTGGAAAGGCGTCCTGAGGAATAGCTCCTGAGCGACACAAGAGCGGACCCATTGGCGTGGGTGTGGAGCCAGACGCGCTGACGGGCGCCGTCGTGACGCCGGCTCCTGGGCCAGCCCCTCAGCCCGCTCCAGCGGCGGCGGATCAGCGCGGTCCAGGCCCGGCCGGCGGGACGGCGCCGAGCCGCCGCCGGCCGCTCCGCCGCTGGATCGCCGACGCCTGCCAGCCGCTCCGCCGCTGGATCGCCGACGCCTGCCGGCCGCTCCACCGCTGGATCGCCGACGACTGCCGGTCGCTCCGCCGCTCCGCCGCTGGATCGCCGACGACTGCCGGCCGCTTCGTCGCTGGATCGCCGACGACTGCCGGCCGCTCCGCCGCTGGATTGCCCACGACTGCCGGCCGCTTCACCGCTGGATCGCCGACGACTGCCGGCCGTTCCGCCGCTGGATCGCCGACGACTGCCGGCCCCGGCCGCCTCTGATATGCAGATGAGACGGCCGCCGGCGACGGCCTGTCAGCGCTGCCACGGCCCACGCCGGCGACGGCCTACGGTCGGGTCCAGCGGCGGAGGGGCGCCGCCGGAACGGGCCGCCTGCCGGGACACGGAGGCGCGCGCCTATGGCGGTGCGGCGGTGGTCCGCGGGTGGCGCTCAAATGACGCGTCATTGTCCAGCAGCGAGCGGGCCGCGTCGTTCCGCCGACTGGGACACGTTCGTCCTCACCGCGGGGACAGAACGGAGCGTCGCTATCGCCACACAGCACACGGAGCGGAGGGCGTCAGTGGCCCCTGCCAGGCGAGCTATAGCAGTGTTAAAGCGAAGTAAAGCGAGTGGAGATAGGCTAGTCATTGAAACCGCGGTATGCATTAGACCGATTGAGCCGATGATTGGCCCTGACCCCCTGAGTTCGCCTGGGCTGTGTGGTTGCCACCTCAGCGAGGGCGGGACCGGAGCGTGGGCGCGGCGCCGTGGCGTGACACCTCAATCCCACTCAGTATAAACACAACAAACGTCACATCCGTCTGCTTTCGTCGCTAGCCCTCCCCGTTCGGCGTAAAGACGTAAAGCGCCAACCGCTCAGAGTTGACGCTTTACTCGGGTCGGGTCGCTGGGTGCTGTGCTCCATCCGTGTCACTCGGAGTCATGCTCGGTCCGGGTCGCTCGGAGTCATGCTCGGTCCGGGTCGCTGGGTGTCGTGTTCAGTCCGGGTCGCTCGGAGTCATGCTCGGTCCGGGTCGCTGGGTGTTGTGCTCGGTCCGGGTCACTCGGAGTCACGCTCAGTCCGGGTCGCCGCGCCGTTCCGCACGGGCCGCGCGCCGCTGGCGTTCGCCCGTCCGTCTCCGGGGATCGGAACGGGCCGGCCGACTTCGGTGTCGGCGGCGGCAGCGGCGCGCATCGGACCGAGTGGGCCCGTTTTTCGGCCGACGCCATGCGGACCGTTCCGCGCGGATGACAGCAAGAGCAACGGCAGCGGCTTCGGCGGCGGCTTCGGCGGCGGCGGCAGCGACGGCGGCGGGCGGGCGCACGCCCCCGAAGGGCCAGCTGACCGATTAGAGGGAAGGGAGGGATGATCACAGAGGAGTTAACGCGATCATACGCCCGTCAGGCTGTGCGTGGAGTCCTCGCTCTGTGCTAGTGAGTCGCGTGGCTCGTTTCGTCATGCGTCGTTCGGCGTCGCACGGGGGCCGTCCGGTGTGCTGAGCAGCACATCGCGGTGCGTCGTGGGCTAACAAGCGACTGGTGTCGTTCCGTCGGCTGGCTTCGTTACTATCCGTAACGCGGTTACTGGCGTGAGAGATTGTTGGGCTATCAACTTAGCTGCCCCGGAATAGCTGCGTTGCGGGTCTCAGAATAGCGCAGAGTTCGTCATTAGTGAGATGGCGTTGCGCTACTGCCGGGCCTGGCCGAGCCGAACCGATGGCAGCCGGGCCTGGGGACTCGCCGTGGGCTGAGTCGGCAGACCTCCCACGGCTCCGCCCCGCGCGGCCAGGGGAAGTTTTGCTGCCGCCTGCAGAGTGACCAGCGAGCGCGGCCCAGGCTCCCGCGCGCGCGGCGCAGTGACGACTCGCAGCCGTGCTGTGGCTGACTCGCAGCCGTGTTGTGTCTGACTCGCAGCCACCGTGTGGCTGACTCGCAGCCGTGGTGTGGCTGACTCGCAGATTTAGTGTGGCGCTGACACGCCCGGGGATGGCGCTTCGTCGGCTCGCGCGTTGACCTGGCCTCAGGCTGCCGCTGCACTCGGCCGACGCGCGGCTGGGGGACGGGGTCACTAGGTCCGGAGAGGGGGGTTGATTCGGAACACGTTGGCCCGCCGGCCGGCGTCGCAGCGGCGGACGGGCGGCGATCGGTCTGCTGATGACGTGCACGGCCGGCCAGCGGCGGGGATGACGGATTGCGCTGCCGTCATCGATCGGCGCGCCAGGTGGGCGCCACCTCACAGCCGGCGCTCCGGCACAACCGGCACCACTCGGAGGACGCTGTCGCTGGCGGTGGTGCAGGCGCTGCGGCGCTCTGGCCCCCCGTACTCTGGGACTGGGCGATCTACGTGCTCAGAGCTCAGGGCTCAGATCTAGAAGCTCAGATGTGCCTTTTGGATAGTCGCGGGCGACGATTTGATGGGGCTCTCGCTGTTGCTCTGGAAATAACTTCTGCCCGCGGCGGGATATTTTGAATCGAAGCTCTGGAGGGCTGTGCCAAGGCTGGGACACCGCGACCCTCGCTCTGAGCTTGTTATGAAGGCGTGTAACAGCGATAATCACAATCATCTCTTGCGACGGCTGACGTTGTTGGGGGCCGTGGCCTTGCCACGCGCGTTAGGTGCACCGCAGCCTTGCCGCGCTCGTTGGCAGAGCGCCGGCCACTCCGGTGGCCCTCAATGCAGCGGGCGTGGTCAGCCGGCGAGCGCAGCCTCGGCTCGAGCCGTGACTGGGGCTGATGCACTAGGGACTGCGACTGATACATCAGTCTGCCTCCGTTTCGAGGGACTGATTACCAGCCTGCCTCCGATTCTGGGGACTCCAGCCCGTCCGTACAAAACACGGGTATGGTTTGCAGCGGGCTGTAATACCTTGCAATGGAAACAAGATCAGCAGTGGGGCGTAGATCTCAGCGGATTGATGTCGTGCGGGTGTTTTACTGACTCAGACACTGTGAGAGCGTGCATTGGTCCACTGACAGGGTATCTGCGCGTTGCTCGGCAAACCAGGCACGTCCACCGCCAGCAGCGTATTCATGTGCACGAAATGTCAATAGCTTTGGATGGGAACTGTAAGCCCCAGACGGAGACATTCAGCGAGGCTGCGGGGTACCGGGCCGATCCTCTGACGGCCGCCGCTGGGGTGGGCGCCGGGGACGGCCGGCGGCGGCCAGGTCCGCCCACCGGCGCCACGGGCGGCGAGGAGCTGCTGCCGGCGCCGGGTGGCTCGGCGGCGCGCGGCGCCAGCTCGGCGCCAGCGCGGCGCCAGCGCGGCGCCAGCGCGGCGCCGGCCGGACAGGTCCGAGCCCCGGACTGGCGGCGCCCGGCCCCACCTCGCCCGGCGCTGGAGGCTCGGCCGGGCTCGCTCCGGCCGCCAGCGGACGGGGCGGGGGCCGGCGCCGGCGCCGCGGGCTGGTTGTTGAGCGATGCGACGCGTGCTATTGGTATACACGGCGCTGATCGCGCGCGTGGTGGCGGACTAGGGTTTCTGCGCGGCATGCACCAAAAAAAGGCAGAGGTAGCTATGGACCAAGTTTGGTGCCCGACTTTTGGAAGGCTGCGTAAGATTTGCCGCACAACCGGTGGCAGGCGTTGCCTGAGAAGTCGCAGACTTGGACTGGAGTCATTGTTGGACGGACCAGTTGTAGGTCACGCTGTTGTCAGCCGCTAGGTGCGCTGCAAGAGCGTAGGACTGGTATGCCGAGCGGGCGGGCGATTCGACAATGTCACGTGCTTTCGTATGATAATCCGATTGTGAACTCATCAGCCTGCGAGCCAGGCCGCATTAGCCCGGCGGCTGTGACGGTTGCTGGTGCCGCTGGCTCGCTCCCTCGCTCCCTCTCGCGCCCATCGTTGCCCCTCTGCGCCGTGGGGGCGCCGCCGTCGGCAGTGGGCCAGCTGTGTCAGTCAGCTCCCAGTCGCGGTGCACTGTCCACTCCTCCGGGGTCCCGCCATCGCCTCACTTTAGGCTGTGAGGGGTGTTATTTGTGACGGTCGCCGCCTGTCCGTGGCATTAGTAAGCGGGGAGTTCCTGACAGCGCCTACCGTAGTTTGCACGGCTGGGTGTGCTCGGGCTGGCAGTGGTCGTCGCGCCGGATGCTGCGTCTTCTCCGGGCGTACACAGCGTCAGCGACTCTGGTGTAATGTGGACGGTGCGCCAGAACTCCAGGACGATGCTCGACGTCCCGTCCCTTCTAGACTCAGCATTTTACGCGGATCAGCTAGACCTGGATCAAACTAATTTAAACTTCCAACGGCTTTGAAAGCTCAGCGTTTTCCATGATTTATCACGCTATTATTACGCCACGCAGGAAAAGACCAAAGCGATGCGATCACCGGATTCATTTGCGCCTTGTAGTCTTAATGTGTATGTTTTTTTATTTTGTTCTTTGTTATAGGATTCGGCCAGAGGCACGTGCTCGGACTAGTCCGCCAGCGTGTGCCGGCCTGTGTGGCGTGGCACGTCCCGGGAGATGTCCGCCTCGCGAGCCCAGGGCGCCTGTCCCGCCGTGTGCCGAACGCGGCGACCGTGATCCCCCGCCACAAACCTCTAACGGCAGACTGTCACCATGCCTCAGATTTGCTCCCAAGTTGTCGTGTTTGGTGCTGGGCGGCCGGAATTTGACCACGAGTTGGGCTCGTAACGTCGAAGTAACGCCGAAGCCGGCGGACTTCTTTGGCGTTCCATTCCAAGCATGTGTGTGTGATTCACACATTCCACATTCCAGTCACACATTCCAAGCATGTGTGTGATACTTTACGAGAGGATGAATTATCCGAAATTTAAGTACGCCTCTTGGCACTTAGCCCCCTTTCAGTCGCACGCCTTTGGTTCTAGGATGTTAATTGCATTTGAGTTCTGAGACGGTGAAATTGTGATATGATTTTACTGACGTTGAGTACGATTGAAACCAGCTGGCACCTGAATTATGGCAGAAGAGAATCCTTCCCTACAGTACATATATGCGAGTGTGGCACAGGGCATTGACTCAACGCGATGTTGCGTGATATTTTTGTTACTTCCACACACCACATAAAAATGGCATGGAATGAATGCCTCAGACTTGTTCCTTAACCTTGTGCGAATGACGTGACCGACATTGATGCAGCCGAAATTTGGTGTCACGCTCATCAAAGCAGGCTTTCACACACCGTGTTAAAAGGCACCGAATGCTGCTCCATAGCTTTAAGGAATGACATCCATGGTCTGACCCACATGGTTCCCCCATCGTCGCACTACCAGGCTTTGCCTCTCTCCCCCACCGCCGTGCTACCAGGCCGTGTCTCGCTCCCCCCACCGCTGCACCGCCAGGCCGTGCCTCGCTCCCCCATCACCTCGCTCTCCCACCGCCCTGCCACCGGGTCTTGCCTCGCTCCCCCACCGCCTCGCTCCCCACCGCTCTGCCACCAGGTCGTGCCTCACTCTCCCACCGCTCTGCTACCAGGCCTTGCCTCGCTCCCCCACCGACTCGCCACCAGGCCTTGCCTCGCTCCCCACCGCTCTGCCACCAGGCCCTGCCTCGCTCTCCCACCGCTCTGCCACCAGGCCTTGCCTCGCTCTCCCTTCGCCTCGCCACCAGGCCTTGCCTCGCTCCCCACCGCTCTGCCACCAGGCCTTGCCTCGCTCCCCACCGCTCTGCCACCAGGCCTTGCCTCGCTCCCCCTTCGCCTCGCCACCAGGCCTTGCCTCGCTCCCCCACCGCCGCGCCGCCGTCGCGATACCATCCGCCACCTCCCCTGGGGTGGGTCGCCTGATACGCACGCGGCGGCAGCGCGCCAACCAAGGCCGCCGCCGCCGTCTCTCGCCATCTGTGCTTACATCGGCAGTTCCCGGTCAAGGTCACGCGGCGGCGCGCCCCGCCCAGCCGTGTGTGCGGTCCGCGCTGCGTCGCCGGGTTTGGCCGCTATTTGTTGCTCGGAAATGGCCTGAGGCCGACCGATTGGATCGCTGTAGATTGGCTTGTTTCCGGGCCTGGTGCGCCGGAGCCGCGGCGCTCCAACTTTTCATCAATTCGTTTCGAGACTATTGACGCTGCGGGCCGCAAAATGTCCCATAATTGAGCTGGTTTCGTGGCCTGGATGCGGGTCCGTGGGAGACACGCCACTCCGGACTTCGGGCTCCCGCTTCGCGGGAGTCGAGCTCTGTGGGCGATGTAATGATCTAGCGGTCAGGGTTTCGACCTGTGCTGACCGCCGGGCGCTAGGCGGCCGCGTAGCCCGTGATCTGCCTCCTCCACCGCGGCCTGCTTCCTTTCTGAGACCAACTTGGCTGCATTGCGGGCTGGACGGCTAGCAGCGCTTCACCCTCGTTTTTTCTAACATTGTGGCGGCCTCGCGCTGTCAGCTGCGTTGCCTCGAGTGTCTGGTTTGGAGGAGAATGTTAGTTGCATATTTCGCTTCGCGCGCTGCTCTGCTGCGGCATAGTTGTATAGTCACGCTTGCGCCGCCATGCCGCGTCTACGTCAACTCCGGAGGTTAATTACACAACCCGGGCCTCGCGGGCAAAGTTTAATCGAAGGATTTCATTCTACTTTAAGTGCACGCTGAACTGCAGTCTCCCATACATGTGTGACATTTGTTTGTGCGCCGGTCAGATGCCGTGATCTTAATATGAGTATGCTGGCATCATCGAGACGGTGCAAGGGAGATTTTCCTGCGGTGAATTTACCTTAAAAACGTCAATGAAATACAAAAGTTATGTAATGTCTCTAAATTCCGTGTAAATCCGTGTGTTTTTCAGTCGGTGTTCACCACATACTTTGAATTGAATGCTCGTGTTCGCTTGTCCCCGTGTGTCGCCATTTCCGACTGACCGAGTGTCAGCGACTTCCGCGCCCTTCCCGACGTGGCGGTGCCGGGTCTGAGAAGGACGCGCGGTGCTGTGCTCCTCCCGACAGCAAGTCAGGGGGCGTAGCGCCACACACCTTCACAAACAGATGCTTCGATGAAGAGCGGTGCGTCTGTTGTTAGTGTTACGCCGCCCACCGTCACACCGCCGCCAGTGGCAGCAGCGACCGGACCGTTACCGCCACTGCCACCGCTGGACGGGTGGCTGCCGCCGCTCCAGCTGCGCACAGCACAGCGGCCGGCGCCGGCGCTGGCCGACCGCACCAGCGCGAGGCGGGCGGCCGCGGCGGCGGGCGGCCGCAGCGGCGGGGGCGACAGCTGGCGAAAGCCGTGTGTACGCGGCGGCCGCGGGCGACCGTGTTTACTCGGCGCGGACGGTCAACAGAGGGCGGCCCTGTCATCCTCGCCGCCGACTGTGACGGGCCCACAATCGGCCGCCCCTCCCCTCCGTTCGCCTGCCCGCCTTCCCCCGCTCGGTGGAGTCAATAGGGATGCCTCCGTCGGCGCGACAGGCGTATCAGCGCCGCTGAAAATGCGGGGTGCGCGCGCGACGGCACAGCCCGCCCAAATGGCATATCAAAACGCCCATGCTGACAGGCTGTCACGGGATGGCGCGTCCGGCTGCGGTATAGGAGTGCCGTCCTGACAGGCCGTCACGGCACAGTCTGCCAAACGATTGTGTCAGTCGTCGACCGGGAGGGTGTCAAAGGACGGCCTATCCGAACGTCAACCTGAAGGGCGTCAGAGGACGGTCTGTCAGAACGCCGACCTGGAGAGCGTCAGAGGACGGTCTGTCAGAACGCCGACCTGAAGGGCGTCAGAGGACGGTCTGTCAGAACGCCGATCAGGAGAACGTCAGAAGACGGTCTGTCAGAACGTCGACCTTAAGAGCGTCAGAGGACGGTCTGTCAGAACGCCGACCTGACGGGCGTCAGAGGACGGTCCGTCAGAACGCCGACCTGACGGGCGTCAGAGAACGGTCTGTCAGAACGCCGACCTGACGGGCGTCAGAGGACGGTCTGTCAGAACGCCGACCTGACGGGCGTCGGAAGACGGTCTGTCAGAGTGTAGCATCCGTCAGACGTCTGACCGCGCCAGTGGGGTGCGGAGCCCCCGGGCCAGTGATGCACTTGGGTGTACGAGTGACCAATGATCGGGCTCCGTAGTGGACGGGTGCCCGGTCCCATGGCTGCGGCCCTTGGACGGCGCGATGGACGATGCCTTTTTCGGCGTCCGGCACAATGTTGTTGCCTATTTCCCTCGGGGCGAATAAAAACCATGCTCTGGAGGATGGTCACGTGCCGCTAATAGCATCGCAGCTAAATGTGACCATTAGCCGGCTACCTGTGCGCTCTATTAGGCGCGGAGAAATAAATGGCTACGGGAAGGCCCTAGATGTGGGAAGTGCCCAACGGGCTACAACCCCGTTTAGAGCTACGTCCGGGCAGCAGCACTCTTCGTGGTTGCATTGACCCTGGCACGGTGGTTAAAGGCAAAAGTTACCTTGGTTAGCCTGATCTGCCTGCCGGCGATTCATGTTGTGCGAGGCTCGGTTCAGCGCCCCCTGACCGGGCAATGCCCTGCCCCCCCGTCCCCCCCCCCGTAGGTTTCTGTTATCTTACACCAAGCGATTCCAGCGAGAGTGCTGAAGCTATCCGGATTTTTTATGACCATCAATTTGACTTTGCCCAACAAAATTTGGGCACGCCAACTCCAGGCTTGATTCGTGAGGCATGTCTGAGCATGCTGCGGTCTGTTGAGAGGCGAGCATCTGCAGGTGGCGTCCTACCGATGCAGACCAGCATGCGGTTGTGGGCGGCGTATTGCCGCGATGAATCAGGTAGCGATCTGATGCCGAAGTTTTTGCTTATTTAGTCATGAACTAAAGATATATACCAGGGCTGACCGCGTACCATATACACGAAGGCTGACTGTACACCGCATACACGAAGGCTGACTGTACACCGCATACACGAAGGCTGTGTGCCGACTGCCGGCCATGTGTTCGATGTTAATGACCCAAGCTGAAGAGCCGGGAGGCGCGGGTGACAGCAGCGGGGTCCTCGGAAAGACAGTGTGGGGGAGCTAAAGCCCCCGTCGTAATCAGGGCGATTTTGAGCACGCCAGGTGTTGACCATCGCACGTGACTACCGCATCCTGGCAAAGTTGATGTCTCCCGGGATCGGACGCATCAAGTCGCGGGGACTGCTGGACACGACGATTAGGGGAGGGAGGAGGGGGCAGCAGATCTGTGGTCTGTATGCGCATCAGCGCAACCCAAACATGTGTTTTCCCCAGCGCTGGCTACGTCATACTTTCGTCAGTCATTTGGGCGTCGTACCATTGACAGAGGCAGTGCAATGCTTGGGTCAATATGCGCTGTTTGTGTTAACCCTTTTGCATGCTCTCGCACCGGCCCCTGCTTTGAAGAATGGTTACCTCTGGTACCCCAGCCAGAACGTCTAAATATAAAAGGAATGGTGGGGATTTTAACTTGGTGTGTCGGTGACGCAGTAAGGTCAGCTTCACCACACTTGGGGCCGCCCCTCCCCTTCCTCCTCCCCCGCACAAAGTGCACCATCGTCGCCATTCGAAGTGTTTCCAAATGATGCAAACTGTGTGGAAAAATGTGGATTCAGATCGCGAGCTTTCGTGTGAGGCATTCCATCACAATAGGCCTGGCGGATTCCAATATGTCAGAGAAGGCCGACTGCCCCCCCCCCCCCTTCCTTGGATTTGAAGCGAAACGCGCCGTGCGCAAAAGCGGATGCGATCTTAAGAACAACGGAGCGCAGTGTGGACATACGAGCTTATATGTAACTGGAACGCAAACCATGCAACTGGTGTGAGTTACTATACTCATGCGCGTACATCGGCGCTCGCTGTGCAATTCAAGCAGCAGCATTTGTCACCGGTTTCCAGCCCTCGCGCCTGACAGCAAGGAATCGCTGTGTTCATGTCTGGCAATCAGCTCTGATGACACCGTTCAGTATGGTTGGTGTCATTGCACGAGCAAATGATTTGAAGGCCTCGTATCTACTTGGGGAGCTCGCGTACGCGATGTTGATTTACTGCGCTAGCGTAGCCAGTGCGGGCTGGTGAGTGTAGATAAATTGACCACAGACGCTGATAGCACTGGACTGTGTACTGCAGGAGACTTGCCGACTGGTAAATGAGCTAAGACCAGAACAGGAATTGGGACCACGATAGCGTTGTAGTTTTCATAATTTTATAGAATCATATGATAAGTGACAGTTTTCGACAGCTGACTCGTACTGTGTCCCTATAAAATCAATGTTTCACATTTTGAGATGTTGAGGCAACCATCATGTACAATGAAATGAACTCACTTGCATCTTTTGGCACGTTTTGAGCGCAAAAGACTGCTCCATACCACGAAATTTCAATATTTGGTAAATAAACTCCTCGATATTTCATCGTCTGGTTACGTCATGAAACGTTTGTATGACGTCGGAGTCGTTTTCAGATGTCCTTGTGAGGTTTTCCGCTACCGGACGTGTGCCTTGAGCACTTCATGGCTAATGAGGCAAGGGTATTTGCGTGACGTTTGTATGGCGTCATGAATGCCTGTGTGACATTGGTCTGCACGAAGTAGTCTGCACAAGCTCGCGGGTGTCACGCTGAGAAACAAAAGAGTTGTAATCCTTTTGAAGGGCATGGCTATGACCTGCACCGAATGATCTCCAGTATCTTTCTCAGTTCAAAAACCTATACTAATTGGGAACACTTCTTTTAACTGCACACCATCTATCGGCATTCCATTCAACCACCCTGCTACCACTAGACGGTGGCACCGGCGTCAAACTGGCGGGTAGTTTTCAATGCCAGTGCATCGCCGGCAGAAGTAGTTATAGGCAAAGGGCATAGCGTCCCGTTTTCTTTTTATCTTTCCCCTTTCTGCTCACTTGATGATGGCCACCGTCGAAATTTCGTGTCTACCACTAAATTTCGTGTCTACCCATTCTTCTTCTGATCTTCGCTTATGTACCGACCTACAAGTCTCCATCAGCGAACAGTGAAATGCTATTAGGCCTTGAGGTCATTTATTTGTGCTCAGGCACAATATCCGTCAGCGGCGTGACGATTCAACAGTTTTATAAAGCCCTGGTGTAGCTGTGAGTGAAAAATACCCCGAAGACCTCAGCCCACGGTAAACTAGCGAAGCTGCCGTTTTTCCGTTCCGTCCCTAGCAATCGTGTCGACCTGTGCATACACGCGTCGGGCATGAGGTAGACCCGGGGTTATCTAACTGCACTGTGAACGCACGGTTTTTGTGTGTCTGATATGTTTGATCTCCTCCGTATTCCAGTTGTGAATGATCCTAAGAGGGCGGTTCCATCGTCTTGCAATGCCGAAGCGTAATGCATTCTTGTAGCTGACGCGCAGCGGCGGCGCACGGTGCGATTGGCCTGCGCTGAAACTTACGGACGTTCAGCCGCCATTTGGTAGTCATGGACGTTTGAAAATCTTAAGAACATATGAATGATGCATGGGACCTAATTGTGGTCATCTATAAATCAGTGAATGGGTCATACATATTTTAGGATGTTGGGGCGCTGGCTGGCGGTGTCATAGTTAGCGCTAATGGGGCCTATATCGTAACACGAAGCCACCTGCCCGACGCTTTCATCGCAGTACAGAGCAAGGGTAGCGCTCTCTGTCCGGGACAGCCGCTGATTCACGTCTTTTTAGCGCTTGAAAAGTGCATTTTAAACAGGATCGTTAGTATTCTGATTAGTGGTCTTTGCATGGAAACGGACGACAAATCACGTCGGGCCATCTGGTGTGGCGGGATTTACATTTATAAACGGCGATGGATATATGGCCGTTTGGGCCCCATTCTTTCATCAGTATTTCGGATTTGCATGACGGATGCATTTCTGGCTCGAAAAGGGATGGTTCTTATGGGAAGGCGTGCGACGTGAGTAAAATATGGACTCAACCATTTAATTCCGCTGGCGCGAGCAAATTATTTGCGTGTGCTGTAATCCAGGCGCACGCTTGCACAAGGCGTTCAAGACTCCCCACAGGTGCGCAGCTTTTGTGAGCCCTTGCAAGTCATACCTTTGTTAAAAGTGGAGCTGTTCGGCCAGCGTACACGGTTTTTTACCAAAGTCACCCACTGTACGATGCATGCACCATGGTAAGTACACACCATGCAAGCTGGTTAGCAGGCAGGCAGGGGAGCACGCGAGCGACATCGCCCCGCATGGCCGTGCAGGCGACATTCCTATATGACTCGTGTTCAGGAGCCTTGTGTTACTTATAATTAAACTTTGAATTGTGCCTGTAGCAGTTTTTGAAGTGGGTGCATTATTCTGGCCACTTGGCCAGGTAAAGTTTTGTTGAATGCCTCGGGTTGCTGCGTGAAACATGCCGCCGGGTCTGCCGTCAAGCTGAGCTGAGATTAAAAGGTTCCCGGACTTAAGCTGGTGCACATTCAAAGTTAAAGGTTGCACTTGTAGAAAATTCATGGGGAATTAGCAGTAAAATGTTTTGTTTTTTCTCTCCTGGTGCGCGCATCTTTTCTACATGTTGTTTAACCCTGACGCTGCCATGCAGGGATTAGCCAGGAAATGTACGTCTGTTGTGAATATAACTCATACAATATTAAGTTGAATTACAAAAAAATACGAGCGGTCTGAAGCGCGATGCTTGATATTTATCCACATGGAATCACGAAGCCACCACTGAAGCTTGGCGCTAGCAAGCGCACCTTCTCCAAGTGTTTTCCTGTCTGTTCAGCGCACATCGTAGAGCATCCCTCGACTCCTGCGGCCGCCCGACCACAAAGGCATCCCTCGCACGGCAGGACGGGCCGCTCGCTGAAGTTGATCCAGTGCTTGCGGGCTCTTCGCTTACACTACACCCTTGGCCCCCCCCCCCCCCCATAGATGCCTTTCTAGGGTGGTGAGATCCGGCGAATGTGACAAACCGGGGGGAAATTGGAAAAGGTTGGAATTCGAGGCGAAATTGGACATTTACAGTGATATTTTTGGGGGGGAAGACACCCGGTACGTTTACGAAGTTGTGACATTAAGATGAGCGGGCTTGGCGAGTGGTTCAGTCGTAATTTTAGTTGGGCATTGTTTCAGTACGTTGCGTCATTTTCAAATACAAAAGGCAATTGTCTCAGTTCTGGATTTGTTGGGTTCAACAAGGTTTGGGAATCAAAATCGTTCGTCGGTCGTGAGAAAGATGAAATTATACTTTTGTTATTGAAATGGCGCCCTTGTTCGAATACACATTTTGTTTGAAAGAAGGAAGGCCTCCCTTGATGGAAGGAGAAAGCATTAGACAGTATGTATCTTCCTGTGCCATGGCATCTGATGTATCTTGGGACCTCGCCCACCGCTGGACAGATCATCCAGCGGCGCTGCGTACGAGCCCCGAAGCGGTCACATTCTCGACCCGCACTGACGTGGAAATGTTAG
The DNA here is from genome assembly GCF_011947565.3 of Pollicipes pollicipes. Classification (NCBI taxonomy): domain Eukaryota; kingdom Metazoa; phylum Arthropoda; class Thecostraca; order Pollicipedomorpha; family Pollicipedidae; genus Pollicipes; species Pollicipes pollicipes. Next base: position 30,752,427 of record NW_023596545.1, read on the forward strand.
CTGGCTGTGGAGCAGCGAGTGTCCGCCCGGGCCCTTGGTGGCCTCGCCTCAGCATTGTGCGGGACTGCGAGATTGTCTGTTGAACCGGGCTGCGCAATGTGGGCTGTGAGTTCGGCGTAAACGCAACAAGTTTTGCGTGGTGTATACTTCTAACCCAAAGCCACTGATGCAAAGTATTCTGAACACAGCTATGAAGAGACTAGTGCGGATTTCAAGTACAGTATTTGTACACCTACAGCAACAATAAAGTCCCTTGGCGCTAGTTCTGGAACCGTAGACTGTACTGCAGCACAAAGCTGCTGTGCGGAACAGTCCTGATCCCGGTGCATGCGTTCGGCAGCAGACAGGCCAGAGGAGTGGAGTGATTGATGGCCGGCCCATTCGTCCGACGGCGTGGTGGTCAAATTTGACCGGAACCAAAGTGAGCTTCTGTGTGATCCGCTCTGTTCGCATATCAGACGATTGAGTGTTGGGCGCACGTCGCCATTTGGATTCGGCAAGGTACGCGGCACATAAACGAAGGAATCGGTTACTGCATCTAATTTTATCGAAGGGCTTAGTCGGAACCGTTTGATTGGACGCATTTCTGGAATCAGCGCCCGCACTTAGTGGCGCTTGTCACGTGATGCCCGACACCACCATCCGATCGTGAAATGCCGGGTTAAATGGAGCATGCCACCTTTTGTACTTTTCACTTGTTAGATCAAACGCGTTTGGTTGGATTGGTAAGATCGGTTTTCTCGAAATCCTGCTGAATAGCTCAGAATTTTTATTTGCAGTGGCCTCTCCTGGTCGAGAAATCACATTAGACTCCCGAATCACCACTATGAAAGTAATGCATTTCATCCGCCTTGTTTTTCAGCGCGTCTGTTCTGTAATGCTTGCAACGCTAATTTGTATTTGTGCTTGTGTAGTAAGTTATACGGAAGCTTGGAACACTCCTTTTAAGGAACCAGATATGCAAATATCAGGTTATGATTCCGCGAACTCAACGAAACGATACGCTGGCCTCGGTTTCTACCTTACTGGATTTATGGCATCTACCACAGTGGCCCTTTCCGAAGCGCACTTGCTTTGGGAAACGTAGTATCACATGGTGTAAAGTGACGTTCTGATTCGAACGACAACCAATGCGCTTTACCAATCAGTAACAAGTCAACTTGCCCAGGTTAACCAAGCGATAGCTGGTCCTTGCCACCCGCTGTGCCAATCACAAAGCTCATCCGTACTATCATTCGTCGTACGTAGTAGTAGAGGTGCCACTTTTAAGCCCGCAGGCACGCAATGTTCGAGTCAAAGCAACTCAAAAGTGGTATTTCTAAGCCGTAACAGCTGAGAATGGTCCTCAACAGATCCTGCCGTCGCCGTGAGGAGGGCGGTCGCGACAACTACAGTTGTCGTGAACTCGGGATACATTCTGGGGCTACCAAGAAAGGAAGAAGTGTGGCGCTGTTGCAAAGCGTTGACAGCATAATTCGGACTTGAAGATAATTGCATTTCATATTTTTTATTGATCTTGATGGTGCTGTAGTGGCACTGCCCGTTGTTGCCACTAGTTTGAATTATCCTAAGATCTCACCACAGCGTGGTATTGAAAAATCTCCCAAAGGTGGCGCACTCCCTTAAGCGCCGGATTTTACGGCAAAATCTTAACGCATCGCGACGCTTGGCACTGCACGTCCTTTCCTGAGGGTAGGACCCTCTGACGTCACATGACCTTTACCGGACCCGCCGCCACGCCAGCCAGGGCCAAATTATGAGGACATAAATCGAGCCGGACCGTCCTCGGCACCAGTAACTAAATCGGAATGCGGGCGCCTTAACCGACTGAGCTATTGAGACGAACTACGCAGGGCAAGGGATGGGAAATACCAATTGTTGTTTTTGTGAACGATCTTTTTATTGAGCGAAACAATTTAAGCACCTCGGGAATAACAGAACGACGTATTTAGAATGAATGAGAGCAAAGTGTGACAAAGTATATTGCCCATTTGATGTTGATAAGTTCGCCGAAATTACTATCAGGAAATACGATAAGACCGCAAAACTGACGTTTTGGGATATCATGGACCGAGTTTGGAAGGAGCGACGCCTCGTGCGGAATCATGTGACCTAAATTAAAACATAGAAAATTACCACTTACGTACCAGAGCGTCCAGGACGTGAAATGCCAGTGAATATGTGGCTTCAGCCAGCTAAAATACATGGCTAGTTGTGGCCGTGTGTTATTGGAATGGTACCGAGGTGTTTATGATTAGCAATGCATTCAAATATATTGGTGCCTCGGTCCATCCTTTTCTGCATGAATGTCTCACACTATACTTGACATAAGAATGTACAAGCTAATTGGTTATGCTTTCCTGTGCTTCATTCTAAATATGTCACCCTGTTATTCCGTTGGTGCTAATGCTTAATCCCAAAGCTGCCCACAGCATACCTAATATTTGTTCCCTCGAATACCTCGTCCCAATAACTCAGTTGCTTAGAGCGCCCGCAATCCGAATGACATACTGGTGGCGGGAAGGGTTTTACACGCTTTTTGCACACATGATTTTGCCCTGGTAGGCATAGGTTGCGACTGGTAACAGTGCGTGCGTTTAATGTCAGGTGATGCAGGGGACTCGACCCTCGGTAGGGCGGGCAGTACAAGGGTTGCGGCACGTCAAGTTTCCTCCGCTGAATTAAGCGGTTGACTCGAAGTTCTACGATCGAGTGTTGGTGACTGGGCTCACGCTTCCTGCGTGAGCCTCGACCTCGGTGCTGAATGGTGATCCCAGAAATATATATCTAATCAAAAGTTTGAGGCCGAATATTAAAAAATAAAACGAAAAGAAATGCCACAACTAGTTCCTTGACGTATGTGTTCTCGAAGTATGGCCAAATAGTGATGGATGCGGACCACCCAGTGGACTCATACGCGAACAGGACCAATCACTTATCATCCTCTATCTCACTTCGATTCGGGTCAAGTTTCACTATTACACCGTCGAAGGGATGGGCTGGCCATCAATCACTCCGCCACTCTGACTTGTCTGTTGCCGAGGGCATGCGTCGGCATCAGGACTGTTCCGCAGAGCGGCTTCATGTTGCGGTACAGTCTAAGGTTTCAGAGTTGACCTCTGAGAAATAAGGCACGCTGAGGCGCCGGGAGACTTTATTGTTGCCGGAATTGTACAATGTTGAAAATGGAAGTTGGAGCATGAAAATAGTTAAAGACCGGAGCTTTAGCGCGCCTGGCCACGAAGCTTGGCGGAGACGCGAGAGCTGCAGCCGCTAGACAATGCAGGGGACCGCATTCGTGCCCAGTCCGCACTTTCCCTCCTCCCAATGGATGTCATGAACCCGTTACTGGAGCGCATCTCGTGTTGCGACATCAGATTCCATCGGCTGCGGTGTTCATTCCTTCGCGATGCTCATTAGCTCGCACGTCATGTTATGATATGGGGCTCCATGGTATGTCCCATTGGACGGCGCCCCGTGCTGCAGACATGACGTCAGTCGGCGACGAGACTGTCTGTTGGTGATGTCCCATTGGACGGCACCCCGTGCTGTAGACATGACGTCAGCCGGCGACGAGGCTGATCAGTTGGTGATGTCCCATTGGACGGCACCCGTGCCGCAGACATGACGTCAGTCGGCGACGGGGCTGGTCGGCTGGTGATGTTCCATTGGACGGCACCCCGTGCTGCAGACATGACGTCAGTCGGCGACGGGGCTGGTCGGCTGGTGATGTCCCATTGGACGGCACCCTGTGCTGCAGACATGACGTCAGCCGGCGACGAGGCTGATCAGTTGGTGATGTCCCATTGGACGGCACCCCGTGCTGCAGACATGACGTCAGTCGGCGACGGGGCTGGTCGGCTGGTGATGTCCCGTTGGATGGTACCCCTTGATGCAGACATGACGTCAGCCGGCGACGAGACTGTCCGTTGGTGATCCGGCGGCTGGCTGTGTTGTCCACTGATCGGCTGCCCACGGCTCGGCACGTCTAACCACAGAGATCCGCTTCGGTCGTTCGCGGTGGTCAGCGGGTCAACCCGTGGTACTGTCCATCAGCCAGTGTCCCGTGTTCAGATCTGCACGCTGGTGGGCCGCCAGTGTGAGCTACTGGCCGTGACTGACAAACGGTAGCGGACACAGCCAATAGTGGCCGGCGGCGGAGACGGACGGCCTGTGCCGCCAGTTGCTTCCACGATAGCGCCGCATCCGCATCACGTGGTCGTCCCGGCTCCCCAGCACAGCCGAGCAGCTGGCAGCCCGCATGTGCCGCACGTGGCGTTTGAAGTGTCTGTTCAGCGTCACTGCCTGGTGAATGTGATCTTGCACGCCTGTAATTTCACTGGTTCGGTGATTTCGTGGAGTCGGTTTCGTCTGGCCCTGACCCGCGCCTGGCTGAGCACGCGAGGCGCCTCGCATTCCAATTACGGCGGTCAGCCCGGCCGAGCCGCGGTCTGCTGTAGAGGCGGCTCGGGGGACTGTGTCGGCTCGTCCTCCAGCTGGTGTTTTCTCCGACCGGCGGTGTGGGGTGCTCCGACCGGAGCCAGCACCTTGCTCCCCTGGCCGGAGCCGGAGCCCGTCCCCGACGCTGGCGCCGTCCGGCCGGCATGCTCGCGGCCAGCGCCGCCCCGGCCGGCACGCGGAGGGGCGCCGGCGGCAGCGGCTGCTCCCCGTACACGATCGTCACTGTAATGACACACGTGCATGGCAGTCATTCGTGCAAGGTATGCCCATTCGGCCTCCTCGCCGCTCCCAAACACGGTCTGCGCCGCTCGGCGACGCCGGTCGCGCCGGCATATCCGGTCGCTGTCGAATCCAGACTGAGGGTGAGCGGCGACGGCCCGTCATGAATTGCATGAGCTGGTGATGCGGTTCGCGGAACCACGCGATATGTTATCGCGCCTCGTTTTCTGGGAACGGGCGGCCGCTCGTGAGCGGCGACCCACGCCGGTACCCGGTGCCCCCGGGCCGGGCGGGGCGGCTCGGCCTGGCGCCGAGCACGGCCGCGGCACAGCCAGCCGGAGGGGGATCTGGCGGCGGCCGCGGCGAATCTGGCGCGCTACTGCCTCGCCACGACCGCGGCGCGCGGGTGCAGCCGCCGGACACCGCGCCGCTCCGCCGTCTCACGGGTCCGCGGCGAGCTGTGCTGCCGCACACTGCCGAGCCCCACTTGCTCGTCGCCGGCGCCGCCGCCTCGTACATGCCCAGTCTCTTTACTCGGGCCATCGCCGTGGCCCTTCGGTGGTCGCCCTCGGAGGTCCCTTGTAAGATTTTTTCTGGAATAAGTTTTGAACGACTTCGAGCACGACACTTCCGTTTCGGATGCTTGAGCTTCTATTCTTGTTACCCATGGCGTAGACATTTGCAGTTTTTTTTTACTTTGACGGTACATGAGCCATGACCTCTCCCTCGGGGTCATGTTAACATTTGGCTCAAAAGTGATAAACAGCGCTCAGTTCTCGCAGCAAATGCACTGTGAGTTTGTAGGCTCTTCTTAGCCATGCCACTTTGAAGTGTATTGCTATCGTGCTGGTGGTTTTGATAGGCCAGATACGCCAAGGTCAACCATCTAAATCAACCTTTTGCCCATGTGGCCAGGTTTGTCCGCTTGAAGATCCTGCTTTTAAAACGGAAATGACGCATCTTCTTGCGGTGTTGTAAGGCCTCTCTAGCCCCGTCCTTTCGATTCATTGTCCAGTTTTTTTATATAGCCGGGCAGGTTAATGTAACTCGCCTTCACCTCGTTGACCTGATGTGACATCAAAGGTCACGTGTCGATGGTTACTGGTGTCTATCTAATCGAGTTATGAAATACGTGTTAAATGCCGTCTTCTGCACTGTAGCATGCTTCGTTCAGACTACATCAATGATTTCTAGCATGCAAATTTGATCCGTTTTACCTGGTGCGACCTGTCAAAGTTCATATGCTCCGTTATTACACAATTACCTCAGACAGTTTGATGAGAGCTTTCGAATACCATTTCCCGCGCGATTCTAACTTTCTTAGTCTTCGAGATCGTGGGTGGGGTCTGTGAGCCCCTCCCTCGCAGGGCGAAAGTAATGTTGGGGATGGTCTGTCAAGCCAGTCACGACAGCGAATTGCTGTGTGGGCGAATATGGTCCGACTTGACAACATTCCCGGCCAGCTTCCAAGCTCGGGTTATTTCACTCTGTCGTGTAATTTGCGTCATGACTCCCAACATCACGGTGATCGGCCTGCCACAGCCGTCATGCGCATGCTAAGTCCGCCCCTGCCGTAGGCTCTGCCACTTAGACGGAGCTCCAAGAGGGTCTGACGTGACACGGTGTGACACTGTGCCTGACATTGTCGCACGGCCGCAGACGATGCCGCGGTCCGCGCGTTACGTGCCGCGCTGGAGACGGCGGCAGCGTGTCAGAGCGCCCGTCCCGGCGGTGAGGGCTGCGGCGCGCGGCCGCCGGTCTGCCGCCTTGCGACAGGCTGCCGCGCCCGGCCTACATGTCCCGCACCGCTAATTGTTATTACTGCCAGCTATCATGAGCCATTTGTTCTGAGCGATCGGGCTATCATCGCATGGCCATTGGGCCTGATCGTTATTGATACTGACGACGGCGGGGTGGCCATCAAAGGCGGTTCTGGTCCGAGGTCGGATCGGTCCAGCTGTCCGCCGGCCAGCACAGCTCGCCAGAAGTGACGGCTCCTCCGGGTCGGGCTGTCCAGCTGTTCCTTGCGGCTCAGCTGCTCCACCGGCTCCCCCCCCCCCCCCCCTCCAGTGACGGCTTCTCCGGTCCGGCTAGTCGCGGGCCGTTCTGGAATCGGCGCTCTCCAGTCTTGAATGAAACGCGTAACGGGTCTGAGTCGGTCAGGTGATAGGGGCGTCGACTAGCACACTTCTGAAATTCGTATCGGATGCAATTGCCCGCCAGCTGTCCACCGGTCAGCACCACAGAGCTTCTATTGTATCAGACATCCCATGCTTGTCGCGTGCTTCGTGTGAAGTCTGCGTCTTGCGGGGTTACGTCATGCATTTTGTATGCGTAGCGCGGTCGTGAAGGAAATTCGCCTCCTCGGCCGATAATATTCTACTTCGGTTTTGATGAATTGGCCCTGGATGCAAGCGAAATTCAATTATAAGCGCTTCAATGAAATTACGGTGCTACGCGGACAGATTTTAAGCGTCGACGCCTCTCAAAAGCTTCTTTTGGCCGCGCTATGTCCTGAATTTCCATCCGGTAAGGCCAGAAACGCCGTTGAAACGAAGACAAAGTGCGCATTTCGCCCGGATCCTGCCGGGTGATATATATTTCTATTCCGTGTAAAAAGTGCCACCTCGGGGCGGTGATACACGAGCATAATTTGTGTACGGCAGCTTCGGCTGATGGAGCATCCCGGCCGTTTTTTTCTGCGCAGTTGCCCGGATGCCGCCGGGCTGCAGCGAGACGTGGCTCCACGCGCAAATGGCCCGGTGGCTGGTGGCCGCTGAGCACGACTGCGAGGCTTCCTGATCGCACGCTATCCGTGGGCCCATGACGGCGCACGCGCGGTGTCGCGCGACTTGGCGCCGTTCGCTTCCTGCCCCCACGACGTTTGAAGGGGACATCAGCCGGACGTGGCTCGCTGCGCCGATGACCTGCTTGGAGCGGGTTTACGGTTGCTGGCTGATGGTTTTCTTGCCGGTGTCAGTCTCAGCTATAAATAAGACAGTAGTCACAGCCTTATTCCTCGGGGAAAAAACCAGGACAATGGAGACATAGTTGGGTTGATATTTCGGCGACATGCCTTCATCAAAACAATAACAGAAAGTAACAACAGCATGACTTCTGCTATTGTTTCGATGAAGGCATGTTGCCGAAACATCAACCCAACTCTATTTCCAGTCTCCTGGTTTTTCTCGGAGGAATAAGGTTATGACTACTGCCTTATGTGAACAATGTTCCTCGCTGATGTACTGAACAATTTACAGCCTCAGTCATGTTGAACACCTTCTCCAAGCCTTTCCTGGGCTGTGCTCTGGTCAGCCAAAGCGTGACCACGTTCTGTTTTCTCGCCCGGCGCATGCACGGCCAGCGATGCCAGCCGGCGCTGGGTTCATTGGCCGGACCGCGCTTAAAGGCATGAGGTAAACCTACCAATTGGGTCCACAGTTGAATGTCCGCCAATGCACTCGGTACACGCCTACTCGTGCCACGTTGGCATGGAAGACCGCGTGCTCCTGCACAGGGCGTTTGTTCCCCCCGTCACTGCCGCCGGCCAGGTAGTGGCCGGTGATTGAAGCTCGGCCCGCAGGAAGCGTGGAGCACGTGAACAGAGCCTGTTTGCCTGTTGCGTGTGTGCGCAGTCAGTGCGAGGATCAGTGGCTGCTCGCGCGGACCCCTCGCGCGTTGGGTGGGCCGTGCCGCTCATGACGGCAGCCAGAAGCGTACAATGTTGTCAGCTGCTGGATGTTCACAGCCATTACATGGGCGCGCGCCCCGTCATGACGTGGGTGCGGTACGTCGGTCGTGTGGCGCGGACCCCAGTGCAGTGCCCTTCCTGCTTGTTCCGTGACGGGCACGCGAACTGGAATGCTGGCTTTGTGCTGATGGTGGCACGGTGCCAGGGCTATTTGAACATCAGCACGCGTGCTTGGTTGGAATGTCGTCGGCATTGGCGTCGACACCTGCACGATCAGACATGCCCAGTCACGCCTTGCACGAGCTACGTCGATAGACGCCCGATCTGGGGCCGCCCGATGTCCGTAACTGTTACCGTTAAGGATGTCCGTAACTGTGGCCTTAGGCAGTCGCCACGCAGCATGCCCTGGCAGTGGGCAGGCATCTTGTCGCGAGATAGGTGCATTGGACGACTCGTGACGCGTGAGACCACGCGAGGTACCGTCCGCGTCCTCGTACGTTCTGTCTGTCCTATTTGTCTATTCTCTACGAACCTTGACCCCAGGCCAAGGTTCGTGTGCCGGTCAGCTGATTGATGCATAGGACGCCTGGGTCCAAACATTATCACGGGTGCATTGTGCACATCCTGGTACTCCCTCCACGTTGTGTTCTCCAACTTGGCCATGCGTTGAGGACAGAGCTCCACAATTAGTTGTCACTTCTCTGGGCGTTGGTGGCCGCACGTGTGACTTAGTTTAGTTTTATCTTGTCTTGTTTTCACTTTGAGAGAATGGCGCACTGGTTTGCCACTAATACCAAAGCCTTCCGCGGGCGTTGGATTATCAACACCTAACTGATCCTAGGTCATGCATTTCCACCTAGGCAGGTCTTACAGCATCGTCCATTTCCCCAATACATGCGTACATGCATGTCAGTTGGTGTCAACATGCCTGCGCAGCTCTGACTAATTCCGTTTGTCGTGCTGACAATGTCAACTCGCTAATGCTCCCATTTCCAAGGGCAAAATGGACGTCGCATTGGCTGCAGCCCACTACTGCAATGTTGTCTGGCGCTGCCGGCATCAGTTTTCAGTGGTCCGTGTGGTCGTCCGTAACAAAACGCCATGCGACGTGAAATTAGCAGTGTCGACGTTTCCCAGAATCATCACATGTTGTAATATCATTTTTTTCGGCTCAGCCAGATCCTGATTGCGCTTTTTTCGGGGCAGATTTCCTTTTTCCGGGCCAACGTGTTTTAATGGATGACGTGAAATGAAGACAGATGGCACGTCTGCAGATGCTCAGGATTTGTCAACATGTTGGCGTCCCAACGCAGTTTTTCGTCTTGGTCGCGCCCGTTTTTGTTAACGCCACATTTATATGTGAACCCGCGTATGGATACAGGTGTACATGAGCCGGTTCAGAACTATCATTGCCGGTGTGATTCCTTAAAACTGTGGAATGGGCGCCACTTGTTTATGCCGCTTCTGTTAGGAGTCTTTCAGCAGGCTCAGTTTGACCTGTAATACCACTGCCAATGGCGCTGGCATCCTCTCCATCAGCGATATGCTCTTCTCGACATCACTGCTGAACAGACTTCGTGAGCTTGTTGTTTTAGCAAGCGGTGGTTTAAGGTCAGCCGACGTGCCCTTAAATCACAATACTTACCTTGCAGCGTATTATTTGTTTCCGCCTTCAATGGGAGACTGAACATTATTCTTGCACTTCAAGGCGACCGAGGATGTTTAAGAGTGTCTGTAGGCATAATCGTCCTTTGGGTGACCGGACGGGCGCCGCCATGTCCGAAATACGGTGACCGGACCGACTGGTGATGCTGCGTAGCTTCTGTTGTGTCGCAGCCCAGGACGTGGCCCGCCAGACAAACGTGCGTGTTCGCCACGCCCTACATTACCCCAGCACGTAACTCGTGTAAAAAAGAACATTCCGGCGTCAGCGTCGGCTCCGGGCAGCGCGGCGTATGGGGAGAGCGGCGGGCGCGTGCCGGCCGGCCCGCGCCCGCCGCTGGGAGCGACGCGTCGCCCTCCCGGCCGCTCGCTGCATGTTAGAGCGGGTGGCGGGCTGAGCCGGAGACGCGGGCGGCCAGGACGGACGGCTGCCTTCAGGGCAGAGCGAGTGGGCCTGTGCGGCGCCGGTCGGACGATCAGCGCCAGTGCCATGGTCAGGAGACGGGCCTATTGATTCTGGACGGCCGCGCGATGTCCGTCATTTGTTTGGTTCGCCCGGCGCGCCGCCGGAGAATTGCTGAAGCGGTTCGTTGGCACCCTGGTCGAGCGGTTGGAAGTGGGCCGGCGGAGCTGCTGCTCGCGGCCGCCACCCGACCGACGCCGGCCCGGACAGAGCGCAGCGATGGGACGCGCACTGCGAAATAGAGAACGAGAGACGGAAATACAGAAAAGCGGGGTATAAATAAAGCTTGCAACAGAGACGCAGATGGGAAGATAAAGGAAGGGAAGGAAAAAGTTTGAAATGAAGGAGGAGAGCAGAAGTTTGCCAAAGAGATGTAGATAGAGACAGGAAAATGGAAATGATATTGTATAAATGGACTATGTTGGGGAGTACTGGAACAATTCCATATAATTTTCTCGGTGCCAGCTTGAAGTGGGGAGTGCCAGACATGGAAAAGGATCTCTGGGCTGGCTTTGCGATGGACTTTCAGCATATAGCGACCCTCGACATACTGAACAGCGTTGAAAGGATTATTTGTACAGTCGACTGTCATGCATCAGCAGCGGACTTCAGACGGGTACTTCTGCCAGCGCAGCACGTACTGCATCGTCCCGTAGCTCCATGGCGGCTGCGAGTATCTGATCGCCTGTGAACGTGAAGGACTGCTAGTAACAACAAACGTCGGTGGCTGAATGATGCAACGATATTGTTCTGCGTAATTTGGGAAATAGCTGTTTCGAAATAATTGGGATGCTGATAGAATATCCCGGCCTATTATTACCGACAACGTGGTCACTATTTACGCAACTTTTGATGGCTACTGCTCCGGCCGTCATCATGCATCGGTCGGTCCTTGGAAAGAGCTGGGGATGTGTTACGTAAGGCCCACCATGTATCTCAGCTCAGAGAGCTTCTGGCAGCTTTGCGAATCCGGAATATGGCGAATTGTAGACTGCGCTCAAACTAGACCACAGCCGACTGCGCCATAACTATAGACCACCAAGAAGGAAAGGAGGACGACGAGGTCACGGACATGACATCGGGATGCCTTTCGGTGGTTCAGGGGCTGAGGAGTCGGTGTACAAATCGCAATGGCAGGTCTGAAGTTCGGAGCTGTGTTTTGCGTCGAGCGTTTTCTGATGATTGCCGGCACCAACCAAGAATTTAGCATGGCTGGAGAAATCAGACCAAAACGTTGCATCAGCATGCTTTTAGCGACTTAGATATTGGTGCAGATAGTTTGCCAGCACACGTATGATAGGCTGGAGAATGTTTTATCCGTGAAGTGAGATGTGCCGATGCTCATTTTGAGAAGCCTGATATGTAGCTCATGCTGGTTTAAGCAGCACAGCTATATGTCTGCAGTGGTCGTGGTTGGGTTTGTACCGATGACACCGCTCCACAAGCCTGCTCATAAGCGCTCAACACATCTCAAATGCACTGGTGTTTGTGTTGCCTAACAAAAACCGACGAGGCTGTATGAAGGGTGCAATCCATGCAGATTGATATTTGACATTTTACTCGGCGTCATAGTCATCCTTTGAAGCCCTGTGATAGTGGCATGAGGCATATTTGTGGTTACAACGTGTTCCAAAATGTATTCGTAATTATTTGTGTGGGGTTTGCGGTGAAATGTATTCATGCTTCTTTGTATTGGCGACTTTTGGCTCAGAATGCATTCCGAAGCCGGTTCAAGACGATAGCAAACACGAAGTAGTTCATTCTGAATTATTGACCCGTTGCCATGCTTAGATACAGTTGGCCGCATGTACGCCGAACCACGCGAGTACTGCCGGCCACGGCCGGTCGCGCCCGGCTGGTTATCTCCAGCTGTTCGCCAGCTGATTGCCATTTGCATGCTCGGCAAACCAGATTACTCTCGCTTGATGACTTTCAACTGTGCATGTGATGTGGTATTGGCATGTCAAAACGATTTCGATTTATTGGACGGCAGATAGTTCAGAGCAGCGGAGACGAGTCACGCTGCATAATAAACTGGGCGCAGTTGTCCACCAGCGAACCATGTTGGCTTTTCTTAACGCCGTACAGCTGTCCCGTCCGCTCTCGTCAACTCCACGGAGCTGTCTCGCCCGCTCTCCTCAGCTCTTTGCTGTCTCGTCTTTCCGTTCTCCTCGGCGTTATGCAGGTGCCCTGTTTGCTTTCCTAGGCTCCGTGAGGCTATCTCGCCTCAGCTCCGTGGAACTGTACTGTCCACAGATATCAGCTCTGTGTAGCTGCTCTGTCTGCTCGCCTGAGCTCTGCGGAGCTATTCTGTCCTCTCTCTTCAGCTCCGTGGAACTGTCCCGTCCACCGTTATCAGTCCTGTGCAGCTGCTTTGTCCGCTCTGCCCCGCTCTGTGCAGCTGCCCTGTCCGCTCTGCTCCGCTCCATGCAGCTACTCTGTCCACTCTCCTGAGTTCCGTGCAGCTGCTCTGTCCATTGTTATCAGCTCTGTACACCGCCCTGTCCGCTCTGCTCCGCTCCGTGCAGCTGCTACGTCCGCTCTCCTGAGCTCCGTGCAGCTGCTACGTCCAGTGTTATCAGCTCTGTGCAGCCGCCCTCTCCGCTCCGCTCCGCTCCGCTCCGCTCCGTGCAGCTGCTCTGTCCGCTCTCCTGAGCTTCGTGCAGCTGCTCTGTCCATTGTTATCAGCTCTGCGCAGCCGCCCTGTCCGCTCTGCTCCGCTCCGTGCAGCCGTCTGCGCCGGCCGCTCTCGCCGGGTGGGCCGCGGAGCCGGCGCCTGTCAGTCCGTGTTCGGCGCCGTGTCTCGGCCCGGCGGCCGGCCTGTCTCGCCGCGGCCGGCCTGCCGGCGCCGCTCCGCGTTCGGCCCGACAATCGATCGGGCACTGCCCTGTTTGTTGGGCTCCGTCTCGCCGCCCGACACTGCCCTGTTTGTTGGGCCCCGTCTCGCCGCCCGACACATGCGCTCGCCGATATTTATGGCCGCCTCCAAAGCGCATAAAGTGCGTTGGCCACTGGCAAGTCGCGTTTTAGTGACACTCTCGTTAAACTAACGCCCGGCTTTACGCGCGGCTGGGCCAGGGGAGGGAGCTGACCGGCCTGGGGAGGGAGCGGACCGGCCTGGGGAGGGAGCGGACCGGCGGCCGGGCCGGGCCAAGCCACGTGAGATCAATGGCGGCCGGTGCGCCGCAGGACGTCCGGCCCCGACCGCCCGGTCAGCCACGCCGCCGCCGCCCCCTCCTCCTCCACAACCTCCCCTGCCCAGCTGACGAGCGCCTCCGGGTAGTCGTGCTGCGGGTCGTTGTCGTTTGCGCTCGCCCCCCCCCCCCCGCGGTCCCATCATTCGCTGTTTGGCCGGCGGGCTGACGTGGCTAGATTAAGTCGTGTCGTGTGTCGTGTCGTGTCGTGTCGTGTCGTGTGTTGTGTCGTGACGCCTTGGCGCCGCTCCAGCCGCCTGCCGAGGCCCCAGCGCTGCGGTGCGTTTGCTTACTTCCAGCGACGTGTAATTAACGTGACTACGACCTGACTCTTATTTTACACGTTTTAGCCGTTTCCTATCAACCGCATGGCAAAGCTGCCTTGTGGCTAGCGCAGAATCTTTTTGGTGTGTGTGGCAGAGACGACTGGCACGAGAACGCGTTAAATATTCTGCGGCGAAAAAAATGAACGCGCGTTGCGTATTGTTGTTGCAGCACGCCACGTGAGTCATCAAACAAAGCTTAATTTGTTGCGGGAATTGATATCGATTCTAGCCTTATTTTTCCAAGAAACCATGCCGATGGGGCGTGTTTTCAAATCAACGGCTGTCAAGAATATTGCTTCAGGGTATATGCATGGCTCAAAAAAGTTACGTGGTTGACCATATGTGACAGGGCCGTAATTTCACGAAATGGGCTTGGGGCTGAGCTCTGAAAAATGACGTGGTGTACCCCAAAGATGTGCCATCAAACGGGTTTCTCCCCGGATTTGGCCCAATTTCTTCTCAAATTTGGGGGCTGGAGCACAAGTTTGGAGCCCGGATGCCCCCCTCCCTCTCCCTCGACCGAATCGGAAGCCACATCCCTGCTCACGTCGACGATATGCTGCCCTGTACAAATTAGACGCAGCACTCCCCGTCACTCCTCGTCGCTTCGGCTACGCGTGCGACTGTGCGACCGAACTAGAGCCTGTCCGCCGGGGCAGTATACCCATCCAGGTGGCTGCTCGTCCGCAGGGCCGTTGCGCGGCGCCGCCGTGGCCGGCGACCGTGTTTAAATCCGCGGAAATGCGCTCCCAATGGGATTGGCGGCCATTGTTTTTCTCCGGGGGCTGCGGAGATTTCCTCGCAGCCGCCGCCTGCCGGCGGCCGCATCGTAATGAAGGTCGCCACGCGCGGGGAAGAACGGCGTTTCTTGTGCTGCTCGACGCCAGTAGCGTAATGGGCCGCCGCCGGCGACGGCACCAGGCCGCGGCCAGCGCGCCCTACGTGCGCCTCCAAGCAGCGACGCTTAGCTCCACACTTAAGGCTGGGTTAGGTGCAACTGATGCACGGAGGCGCTGCTGGGGGTAGCGTCAGCGTTAGAGGCAGAGCCATTTCGCGGTTGATGCGTCACATGGGTAATGCCGTCCAGGTGATGAAATGCAGCCCCACGTGAGGCTTTCACCTGGCCGCGTAGACACGTGCTGAGACTGGAGACTGGAGACGGGAGGCGGTGGTGTTCCGGGCCGCAGCGGTGGCCCGGGCTGGGCCAGCAAACAGGCCTGTGACGCCTGCGCACCGTCTTGTTTCAGGAAGAAGCTGGTGCCTCTGCCGCGCAAGGTGGAGCGAAGAGAGGTGCGCCGCGAGGACAAGGCTCTGGTGGCGGCCAACATCGACAAGGCCATCGAGAAGGAGCTGCTGGAGAGGCTGAAGAAGGGCACGGTACGTGGGCCGATGCCCAGAGGTCGCGTGATCCGATTCAGGGGAAAAGGGGAGGGGTCCGAGAATGCTTCTCAAACGCGAGGAAGCTGTCCCCAGCGAAATGCATGCGGAACATTGAATAGGAATGAGCGAGGTTTGTCGTCGCCTCATGCACGATTACTCGGAACTCTCGACACGTTTACGTATTAAAAGCGCTGTGCGGGAGCAAGTTCTGCGGGAAGCGGCTGCTGTCACCGTGGCCTGTGCTGTCCCGCCCGGTCGGATCAGCACCGCCCTGCTGCAGTCGGAGGTGTGAGGGGGAGAGATTCGGGACGCACTGGGGGCCCGGGGGCTCTCGAGTGTTCGGCACGGCGGTCGCCGGTAGGACCCATCAGCGACTGTAGATCCCACTATGGGCCCATCGGCGACTGTAGAGCCCACTGGGGGCCGGTAGCGGCGTGATGTCACGGGCTTAGCCGGGTCCCGGTCGGAGTGCACTGCGCGGTTGCGACTGCGCGCCCTTCACGGCCATTTCACGTCCGTGGTGCGCGCTCTCTCGTCGCCTTAGCTCCGTTTGTCGTGATGTTCATTTGCCCTCCAAATTGGTTACTGCCCCGGGAATCGAACCTGCCACCCATCCGTAACGAATCCAGCATCATTGCACGGAGCTACGCGCCCTCAGTGGTAACGTCTGCTTGTTTTCGTTTCGCGCGGTGGCTTTCGTGTGTCGCTGTCCGTCGTTGGTCGCATGTCTCCGCTGAATCCGTGAGTCAACTGATCGTGAAAATCGGCGTGCGATATCGCGGCCACCAGCGCGCCGGCCGAATTAATGCGCCCCCCATAAGGTGCGACACGACACTCGTGGCGGCGGGCGCCGCCGGCGCGGCCGCCACCTCATTTTTCCCGCTGATTAATCGCTGGCAAGTGGGGCGGCCGCGGCGCGGCGCGCCCGGCTCAGGTGACCGAGGAGCGGCCGGCGGCGCGTGGGCCCGGCCGCGGCCGGCGCCCACCTCCCGCCGCGATTGATTGGGGGCGCCTGGCCGCACGCGGCCCGCTCATAACGGCGCGCCCGACAAATGTTCATCAGCGGCCGCGAAGCGCTGCCCCGAAGTGGCCGCTGACGCCGCCGTGCGTCATCGGATCGGCCGCGGCTTCGGCGCGGCCGTGCCCGCCGCCTGCCAATGATCCCCGGCCCGGCATTGTATGGCGGTCTCGCACGCTCACTAGGTCGATGCTTGTGAACGCTGCATTTCATGGGACTGGTGTCCGTTGGCTCTGATTTTTGTTTCGCGCGTTCTGGAGCTGTCACCAGTGAGCGGCAGTCCTACAAAGCGTGGGTACGAAAGACCCGCGGGCCTTGTCGTCCTTATTGCGGGCAGAATGGTGAATTTCTGCGGGCTTTCTTCACATTACTTACATTGTGTTTTTGCGTATTGTTATTTGTTACATGGTGTTCTTACACTATGATCATTATTGCTCTTTGGGTTCTGAAGTACAGCCGTAATTTTCGTTTGCATTGCACGCCAAAAGGGTCAGTTTTATCAACGAGGTATTTGGTTGTAAGTATGAAAATGCAGTAATGTAATATAGTGCAGTATATTATACATAGCTTACCAACAGTGATGTCAAAATCATCATCACGCCTTTAACAGGTTAACCTGGTGTACACTCTTATTGGCATATTTGTCTTCCACTATTCACATAAATACGTTATGCCTGGCACTGACTGGTAGGACCGTCGTGGCAGCACAGCAAAAACAATAAACGGTTGAAGAAAACTAGTATGCCTGGGCTGGCGATAATGACCAACATTTGTGTGTGCTGAGTGCACTTCCTGGGGTTACGTTAAAATGCAAAGCATTGCGAGCTAACTGCATATGCATGTTTCTGCCTCGTGATATTACCTCGTGTTCTATGGTTGGAACCTCAATCCTGCCTGTATCAGAGAGCTAAAGAGTAGGCCTTAAATAGTGTATCTTCAGGTCGGCGTCCTGCTTTTATGCGTAACCTGGCCGCACCTTGAAGTTAACATGAAAATCTTCAACAGCTTAACTCACTGATATGGATAAAATACCTCACAGCCCTTCTGGACTCCCCGCAGGCGCACAGCACGCCATTACCGACTCATTCGCCTTGGACTCATGCATTATTATCTGTCCGCTAGCCTATTAATTTCAGTTATTGCTCTTCATATCTGTAAACACACCCTTCTGTGTGTTAGAGCAGACATTCGCATTCAGCACATAGTCGTTTTGTTTCGTAGCAGGCCTAATTAGCTGCCAACGTAGGTACTTACCTACATAATGTTAGGGACGGTGGCCGGCCAGATCTGGAATGGCAGCGTTGTGTGTGAGCCAAATATTGGGCTCGTTTCGTACGATATATTTTTGGTGTGAGGAAAATGCGACTTTGTGTCTAAGAACGAGGTTGGCTGGGTTCATACGATACATTTCCGCATTGTAAGTTCATGGTTCTCATGCTGAGCTATCGACCTCCGGTATTCCCGGAGGGTACTGGTTAAAGGACGTTGTAGAACAACCATTGGTCATGTGGACAGTGTTCGACGTGTCGAGCAGCGGTTCAGCAGAGCAGTGCTTACGAACACGAGTGAGAAAGATTAGGCAAGGTCAAGTAAAAATCACACATGAAAACCAAGATACACTGATTCAGGAAATGCTCCGAATGTGTGCATACACTGTCACTGAAGAGATGTGAAAAAGATCGTCAGAACTCCCATACTCTAACACGAGATGCACGGTTCTAATTTTAAAGCTGCACGGAAAACAGGCGGATAAGCCGTAAAACCACGATGACCATACCGATCATGATATTAAAAAATTCCTTACCGCAAGCACCAGGCATCACGAGCGTAGCCCGAACATCGCTCACATCCCGGGAGTTCCGGCTCTCACGTCGTAACACCCAGTACACGGCGCTGCTGCCCGAAACACAGTCGTTAAGCCGGAAGGCTTCGATGACCCTATCAGAGTGTCAGGATAGAGAGGGAGTGGCAAGCGGACATCAGTGTCCATCACAACGAATGTGAGGCTATTTCTAGATGTCTCTGACCTAAACAATGCTTGTCCAACCGGGTCCCATGATGGCATTTGTGTACTCAGCCTCGGACGAAGATAACGATTGTGTAACGATACTGTAATCTTGGGATAGGGTGTTTTAGGGTGTTGGGAAATTTATATTTTAGAGCCGATATTTGCGGTGCTGTACTCCATTGCCGCGGTCGGTCTAGCACGCGTCCTAGTAGTGTGCGCGCTCTGCGCGAACGCGTAGAGCGCACGCAAGCTGCACATTAAACCGGGCACGAATGCTACGCCTTGTTTCTCCTACATGGATCATCATCGGGCAGATGTAATAAACGATATTACATGCTGCGTTCTTCCGCGTGCGTTTTCGTTTTCATCCATTAACACATAGCGGTAAGTCGTACTGCAATCCGGACACGTTGGAGCCTGGTGCTGATCGCGCTAGCATATACTTTGAACCAGGACCGCTGATCTGCGCTACCCGAAGGCCGCGTAAACTACCCGATCGCACGGCGGCCTTAACCTGTTTGCGCATCCCGTCATCTGTAAAAGGGAGTTTCATATAAACATAATGTGTTTGCTCTGCCTTTCCGCAACTTTTTCGCGAACCTGTTGAAGTGTTCACTCGGGAACGTATGGCGCAAGCGGCAGGCCTCGGCGGTGCTCCGGGTATCCATTCTTACGGGAAAATAGGGCATTTTAGTGAGACTACGCTCACACGATTGTGGATTAGAATATATTCGCAGTGCTCTCGGTTTCCGTGAAATAAGAACCGCTTAGTACACATGGGGTGTGCCGAACTGGTTATGTAATATGACGGGAGCAGCCTTGGGTTTACAGTAGAGTTCTGTGGCAAAGCTTCCATCTGGCTGTTCCACAAAAATGGTGTCGTTTGGACGAATAGAATCGGCACGTTCTGTGCCGTGTGTCGCGGTGTGAAAGAGATACCAGGATGTTGTTAATTGAGTTTTGCCAATAAATATAGCAGCAAGCTCAACGAATTAGTCTAGATGCCGACACTGCCATCAATGTAGCGTAAATGCAGCTTCAGTCTTGGCTACATTTAGCTAGAAAAGACGACTTAGGACAGTGCATAAAGACTATATCTAAGTGCGGTGGACAGTGGATGCTGATCACCACGCATTCCGCGTTGCGTGTGCACCGTGTGACTGAGGCGCGTTAGGTTATTGTTGATTATGTGAGATAATAGATGAACACAGTCAGCTTTACCAAAAAGACTTGCGCATGCTTGACTTCCACTCACCCCGCATTGTCATGAATGAGGAATTATGAAATCCCTACTTTCTACAAATTTACGGAGCTATTTCGTGGGGTTATATTTCATAGGATGTCGTTGATGTTTATGCGGGCTAGGCTTTGCGGTGACGTTGCTGGGACAACACAGAGAACTGCCTGATAAAACCAGAGCCGTACCGTCCGAGGGCTGGTCTGGGATGGGCATGCTTCAGCCGCCGTTGACGCCAGCACCATCGACCCAATCGAAGGGGACGAACTGTCAGCGACGGCCAGTAATATGGTGCATTTGTCCCGTCATATGTACTGAAATAGATTCGATTGCTCCTTTTGTCCGACCGGCACCCACACGAGATGATCTGGTCTCAAGTCCGCCCAGGAGTGGAGGAACGTCTTAACAAACGGATGGACCTAGCCGGAAAAAACACTTGTTTCCACGCAGAACATCCGAATGAATGTTAAGCCTTCACGAAAAGATGTTTGGGTTTATAGACGCTGTCTGTACGGTTCTGGTTGAGGGAGATGAAGAGGCGCTACCAGCGGTCGGCCGGTGTCGCGCTGTCCTGGCCACGCGCCGTTTCCTGTCGAGCTCCCCGGCGCCCGGGAAAGCGCCGTGTCCTGTCTAGCTCCCCGGCGCTCCGGAACGCGCCATGTCCTGTCTAGCTCCCCGGCGCTCGGGAACGCGCCGTGTCCTGTCTAGCTCCCCGGCGCTCGGGAACGCGCCGTGTCCTGTCTAGCTCCCCGGCGCCCTGGCCTCTCGCCGTGTCCTCTGGCTCCCCGGCGCTCGGGAACGCGCCGTGTCCTCTCTGGCTCCCCGGCGCTCGGGAACGCGCCGTGTCCTGCCTGGCTCCCCGCCACCCCGGCCTCTCGTCGTGTCCTGTCTAACTCCCCGGCGCTCGGGAACGCGCCGTGTCCTGTCTAGCTCCCCGGCGCCCTGGCCTCTCGCCGTGTCCTCTGGCTCCCCGGCGCTCGGGAACGCGCCGTGTCCTCTCTGGCTCCCCGGCGCTCGGGAACGCGCCGTGTCCCGCCTGGCTCCCCGCCGCCCCGGCCTCTCGCCGTGTGCTCTCGGTCGCCAGCGGCGGGGGCTGTGAGTTACCGCACCTAATCGGTGGCCTGACGGCGCCGAAGCCGCCGGCTCCGGCCGACTGGCCGGCTAGCCGGGCCCGAGCACGGTCAGCGTGCGTGGCCCGTGCGGCCCGATCTGCGGCCGGCGCTCTTCTGGACCCCACTTAGGGCGGCGAATGGCCTCGCACGAAATGAACGGAACTCGTTATGCTCAGTCCAGGATCTGGCATATAATTACAAACCGCGGCGTCGTTCAGTTTTGCTCTGCAATTATGCATTATGCGCTGAAGATGGAGCTCATTTTAGCTCTGAGCGTTGTAAACGCTGTACTGGGTATTTTAAAACATGTTTTTAGAGCACTTTCTAAGCTGGAGAAATCCGTGGATGGTGACTGGCCTCCTATATTTCAAATTGAGACTAATCGAGAAAAGAGCTTTAAATATATAAAAAAATATTAGTTTGAGACCAAGCAATATCTAAAAGTGTACGCAACTCATCCTTACATACCGCAGATCTATTTTCTGGTTAATAGTCAGTGCTACAGATTGGTACGAACATGTAGCGAACCTAAACACTACTTAAGAGAGACATTGCTGTAATTTTTAGCGAGGCAACTATGACGCCTAACAATGGGTAAACGTACTTGTATGCAGCATGAGTTCTTTTTATCCTCATATCGTCAGCAATCTCAGTTAAGGTAGGTGCAAGCTGAAATTGCAAAGAAACAAATGACATTTAACCGGTTAATACCTCTTGTTTTAATCGTTGCTTCCTGCAAACATTTGGGTCTTAGGTAAGGATTTGGTGCTTGAATGCGTTTTTTTGTATGTATTATAATCGAATTCGCAGCCCATTCGCGGAAATGTAAGTAAACAATGCGGACATTAAATGCGCTTCCCTTGAACACTAAGTGAGCTTTTAGTGGGCAGGCAGGTCCGTTACCGCCAATGCGCCGCCACTGCCATCAGTTCATGTGTGTGTGTGGGTGCGAGTGTGGGTGCAGGTGTGCGCGCGCGCGCGCGTGTGTGTGTGTGTGTGTGTGTGTGTGTGTGTGTGTGTGTGTGTGTGTGTGTGTGTGTGTGTGTGTGTGTGTGTGTGTGTGTGTGTGTGTGTGTGTGTGTGTGTGTGTGTGCGTGCGTGCGTGCGTGCGTGCGTGCGTGCGTGCGTGCGTGCGTGCGTGCGTGCGTGCGTGCGTGCGTGCGTGCGTGTGTGTAGTGGACGCGTGTGCGTGTGCGTGCGTGTGGGTGTGTCGTTGCTAAAAGAGACCCTCCCGCCACGCCGATGTGAATCATGTATGGCCCCAGAGACGGAGTTAAATACGTTCGCGAAAGTGTGGGATGTGTATTCACTCCTGGGTTGCCATTTGCATACGTCTGCCGAGGTAGGGTTCGCTTAAAGCACGTTGCCATGCGTGGCTGTAGTTGAAACTCTGAATGCATGCGTCACTGTCCGACAACAATGAGTGCGTCGAACCTCTGAGTGCGGGATTGTGTTCTTGCAAACTAGTTTGGAAATAGCGAGAACGATGTGAGATGCATATGAGTTTCTGTCCTTTAATGCAGTTAGGGATCAACGATACAGGCCTAGCGCCATGGTAAGTCGGACCCGATCCTGTAAACCATCACACTGGTGTGTTTTCTAACGTAACTAGTGCAACGACATTTTCCAACACATTCTTTACATCAGCTACGAAGTCGTTGCCTGGCGCGCCACGTGTAACGGAGCGCCAGTGCCACTGACGGCTCCCCAGTGGAGGCCGCCGGAGGCCCTCTGACGAGGCCCCGGGAGGCCTCGCCTCAGTCGTGCTCCGCGGCGACCGGCCGCCAGCCCGGCGTCGGTCCAGTGTTCACGAGCGGTGCCCCGCCACCCAATAGGCCGCTGCTCGGTGGCTGGTTAAGAAGCCGACTTGTTGGACGGTCAGATGCATGAAATGAGACAGTGCTGTACTGGAGCATGTGTCGCTCGGGTGTGTTGCGCATTCGAATGCAGAGAAATCGCTGTGCTTGACGAGCTGGGAAGTAAAAGGAGTTGGAAGCTCTGCGGCTGCGGTACGTCGTTATCCCCTGGTCGCGCAACTAAGCGGTCCTCTGCTGCTTTAACTACACGGCCCTGCGTTGGTAACGAATAGCGGACTTTTCAGTCAGGCCCGATGTTAGGGCACGGAAACCAAGCACCGTTTCGTGCTCTGATATCGATTCTTTGCCAAATCTTGGCACAAACTTGGGGCAATGTTCTAGACGCGCTTAACTAGTTTGTGTTGTGACATTGGATCATGCCGTCAAGATAGTCTCTGAGGCGATTGTGGCGCTGATATTGGCGTCGTGCGTTTCTGGTGCAATTGGAAGCCATGCCGCGCCAGTCCCATACAGTCGTCCGATGCAAGATCGCCTCTGTAAATGCCGGCCGTGACATGCTCAGCCTGTCCGATCCTTCCGGGCGTATGCAGTAATGCACTCCGCTCTGGGGTGTTCTGTTGTACTTAACCGCAACATCTGCACCACGTTATGTTCCAAAAGACGAACATGCTTTGACACTAGCTCAGCCAGAGAGCAATCGCACGTACCTGCTACCTGCCTAGACGATTCGCGGTGCTGTCTTGTAGCCGTGGCGATCTGTACTAGTCATGTGTATGTATGGATCGCGCTGTATCGTGGAGGTCATTGGGAGTAAGCGCGCTATTTTGGGCGCGCATGCCATCAAGCAGGCCTGCAAGGCCTCCGGCCCGCTGAAAATGACGCCGCGTTCAGCGTAATGATTGGAGGTGCACTCCTAGCTGTGGTGTGATTGGCGCGTCACTGTAGCTGATTGGACCAATGTGTGGCAGTGAGTTGCGGTGGACCAAGGTATGCGGCAGGTGTGCGGTGTGCGGCCTGCTCGGTGTGCGGCCTGCTCGGTGTGCGGCAGGACCGCAAACCTGCCGGCGATAGCCGCGGACAGGCAGTTTGTTTGACTAGGCCAGTGTTCCGGGAGACGTTCGCTCGATCAGGCCCGCGCCGCGGACCGAGACGCGGCGGAGTTGCGTTCTCGGCCCGCGCCGCGGACCGAGACGCGGCGGAATTGTGTTCTCGGTCCGCGTCGCAGACGGAGACGCGGCGGAGTTGTGTTCTCGGCCCGCGCCGCAGACCGAGACAGACGCGGCGGCGCCGCGGTGCGCGGGCAGGCCCATGAATGGCTGGGTAACGGCACGCAGCGCTGTCTGCCGTCATCATACAGACGCGGGGCGTTTTATAAAACGCTCATAAAAGGCGCGCAGGCAGCGGAGCGTGGGTTGTCACGGGGTACGTGGGCGTTCACAGAGTGTTCCGCCTTGGAATTAATGGATATCGTCCATTGTGACCTCTTAATGTAATGTAATGTAAGCCTCGATACGTCAACCGGTTCGGCGGGTTTGAACGTCTCCAGGGTCGTCGTTTTCTGTCTGCGTCGCTGCGTCGGACATGCCTTGGTGAAATGTCACTGTGGCTGGTGGAGGCGGACAGCTGCACGCTTCCTTGGCTGGTAGAGCGCGGACGAACGGCTGCGGACCGCTTTGAGTCTGAAGCGGTCCCTAGAAGTGACGGTCTGGTTCTGACATGCTCTCTCGCACGGTCTGCCCGCGGCCGCCAACAGCTGCGGCCGGTCTGCGACCACTTCTGACGACGACTAGTCCAAGGACCCCGCCACCGTCCGGGGCTGCTCTTTGCTGCCTCGAACCGCGACCTGGCACGGTGCTGGCGGCAGCCACCAGCACCGGCCGGTAAGCAATTTTCGACCGCCTTTTGCAGGGCTGCATTAATTAGGGCCGACGCTGGCGTGCTTACTCAGCCCGGCTGCTCACCGGCCGTCTTCAGGGTGGTGATTACCCGGGTCGAGCACGTCAGAGAGCGCCGAGGTCGCTGATGACGGCGGCCAGAAGTCGAGACGCGCCGACCGGGGCGATGCCACGGACGGCAGCCGGGGCTGGATGGGGCGCACCAGAATTGGACAACGGAGGAGAGGACCCACAAAAACTGGGAAAATAGGACAGCATGCAAAAACCGATGAGAGAGGATGGGCGCGCGGGAACTAGGAATAGAGAGCGGGAAACGTTGAGAACTCCGGACAGAGTACGGGGCGCGTGAAAACAAGCGCCGGAGGCTGGGGCACCAAATAACTTGCATTAGAAGATGCGTCATCGATAACTGGAGACAGGGGATGCTCCATTGTGGAGCCGAGGATAGGATGTGACGAAAGAGAACCGCGAGTTGATGACCAGTCGCATGCACACACAAAAGACTGGCCTCACGATGGGGACTCCACGCGGCCACCGGCCCAGCTCGTGTCCGATCTGCGTCGGTTCGACAGTGTATGCCTTCCATTGTGGTCATGCGTCCGTTGTGTGACAGGCGGGAGGGATAGCGTGCCAGGGGGTGCGCCGATACAATCTGCCCTTGACGGTCGACTACTGACGTGCCCAGGGATTCAGGCGGGGATGGTTTGGCGTTGTGTGATATCACATAGCGAGGCAGAATCTCCCGGCAAAAAATGATTCGTTCGACTAGCTGCGCTGAAGCGGTGAGCTCAGTGCCTTGGTGAAAAGCTGTGCATGGCACGGGACCTCGTGCCAAATTGTCTGGTTGGGATCACCCAGACGCTTTGTCTGGGCGTTACCAGACATGTGTACAAAAGATTCGGACAGCCAGACAAACCTATGTGGCAGGCGATGACGGTCAGTGCCGCCGTGACACCTCTCTCAGTCTCAGCTCTCGAAAACAGCTGACAGGCGGACCCTCTGGGCTCCGAGAGCAGCAGGGGCATTCACGACAAATCGACAAGTGCCTCGCACCGCCATCCCTTGGAGTTTGATTAAATTGGAGGATGGGGGTCGTCATTAACGCTGAAGTCGTTGGTGACATGTTTTTATCTCTTCATTGCACCGTTTCGGAATTATGGCCTTTGACGATTTGGAGTGCAAAAATGAAACATGTGGTTGTCCGCTCGGAAAGACATGGTCCATGCACTAACGAATCGTGTGTAGGGCACGAAGACTGGGCGCGCGGCGCACTGCCGCTGACAACCGCAGCCGACAACGCCCACCCCTCATGTGTACTAGAATTGGGTGATTAGAGCAGGGGAAGGCGAGAGTGTAATGTGGAGGCGGTTTGGCCTCTTGTTCATGTGTGGCGACTCGAGTCAAACAAATGCGCAGTGATGGAGCCATGGGCCTGTTGTTGTTGGTCAGTGCCAGTGCCTGGGAGAATGCCGTGTTTTTTGTACTCACTTATTCAGATCATACAGACCCGATTTGATCAGGTATGCCAATTTTCTCGAAATCCTTCCGAAAAGCTTAGAAATTATTTTTGAAGTAGCCACTCCTGCTTGACAAATCTCATTGGGCTCCGTGCTCACTACCATGAAAGTAAGATCTCTCACTTGTTTGCATTTCCAACAGGTGTGTTCTGTAATGTTTGCAATGCACTAGTTTGTCAAAAGGCTTGCGCTAGAAAGGCGACGAAAGTTTGGAACACTGTCAAGAGAAAAGTATATGCAAACATGAGGCTTATCCCGCGAGCGCCGCGTCCTGATGGGTGGCAGCGGCACTTCGCGTTTTTCGTGTGTTGTAATCAACAGAGCGCGAAGCTGATGATTGGATCTCCTGGTCTGTGAGATTGCACTTTAAAGGACCTACTGAGCTATTCATCGGGAATTTTTTCAGAGAATTCAAATTCAATTCATCCTGCATGATGCTGTGGTGTGAGAAATTTCAGCGCTTGGGAATGGGCACTTTTTCAATGCAAGTTCAAAAACCATCATACCCCATCGTGTGGTGTGCTATCGTTTTTGTTTAGTACTATCAATGCACAAGCATAGGACATTTTGGATTCGATCAATTAAATTAGATATATCCAGTGGGTGAGCACTGAACGCTACACTCAAACTGAACTTGTTTTTCCAATCGCTGTGTTTTGACCAAATTATTACAAGCCATAGTTGCAGTTATCAGATATCATCGTAGGGCCCAGTGCCAGAGTAAATTGTTCGATGACCTTAAAAACGTCTGCCCGGGAGCGAGCCTTTGATGATTTTAGACTTTTCAGAAAGCTGTTTTTGTCGTTCAAGACGAAGTTTATTATTTTTATTTAGATCCACCGCAACGCACGCTGCATCCTGTCGTGGTGTATTGACCAGAATCTGGACAGATTACACATAAAAGTTATTGTGCGCTTTCAGACGCGATGAAACATAACACTGTTGCGCCCCATTCATTTCTACATTCCTTTTTACCGGAAGTGAAAAGCTTCGTTTCAAATATGGAAAACTGTATTACTTCTCAGATGCATCAGCTGCGCGCTACGAGAACAGCTTCAATTATTTCAACATTTGCTTTAAGGAGGAGGACTTAATTGTGAGGAGTGAGTGACATTATGCTGTTATATCTGATGGGAAGAGTTCTTGCGACGGGTTTGGGGACCTCGAAAAGGGCTGCCACCAGTGTCAGCCTGCCGCGCCTCGATTCTGATCACATTCTCTCTGCTGAGGAGCTATGCACATTAGTCTTTCCATTTGAAGGGAGAGGCTAATGTGCAGACGTTATGTTTCGTCGCACCAGAAGTCCTTTGGGCAGATGATGAGCTCAGCATCAGCTTGGTTGCGGCGAAGACCGTCAGAGGGGCACTGAAGGCTCACAGAGTGGCCCCAGTGAGTGTTCAGACTCTCATTGTCCGTGAGTTAGATCCAGGCATGTGAAGGGAAGAAGCGGTCGATTGATTTGAAGAGTTTTGATGAGTTAGAGTGAGTTACACTGAGTCACTGACGCACTGCGTCTACTTCCACATGCATTCGAGCCATCGTACTGTTGAGCTTCGTGTTTTCTCACAATGCGCTTATTTTCCGCCGCCCATGCGGTGAGACGCGTGGGAGATACTGCGCCAGAGCTGACGGCGGCGGGCGCGAATGAGGCGTAGTCCCTGATTGCGACATTGTTTCCAGGTCTGTGCAAGCCGAGAACCACTTTTATTTCAAGATGATTTAGTTCAATTTTTTCTCTCATGGAAAAATGGTTCTGGATACATTGCAAATATTCATAATGTTACAATTAATAGCTTTGTTCAATTGTGATTCTATCCATAACACACGCGTAGCCTGAAGGTTTTCACATCACTTGGACTTATAGGTTTATACGTTTTTTTTTTCATCGTAGTGAAAAAATCGCCGCCGAACTTGCCCTTCAATCACACAACACGAAAATACCGGAGGCTGTGATTTGTCCCAGGATTTTGCCCCAGAGTCGTTCAGCTAACGGGCCTGAAAATGTCGCAGGCATCTTCGGAGCCGCCCCGCGGCCTATTTTTATCAAAATCCGAGAGATGAGGGTGTAAAATTGACGTTTTGACCTGCCAATTTGTTGTGGAATGTCCCAGCTGACAAACGGGCCGCCTGGTCCCGAAAACAACTGACAGAACAGCTGATATGCGGGCCTTGTGGGCCCCGAGAGCAGCTGACGTGCGGGCCGTGTGGGCCCCGAGAGCAGCTGACGTGCGGGCCGTGTGGGCCCCGAGAGCAGCTGACGTGCGGGCCGTGTGGGCCCCGAGAGCAGCTGACGTGCGGGCCGTGTGGGCCCCGAGAGCAGCTGACATGCGGGCCGTGTGGGCCCGAGAGCAGCTGACGTGCGGGCCGTGTGGGCCCCGAGAGCAGCTGACGTGCTGACTGCGTAAGTGGACTGACGCTCACACTCCTAACGGGCGCCGCACCACTCAGCTGCTAGGTCTGCGTGCCCTGAGGAGGCTCTGCCAGTCGTGTGCGCTGAACCGAAAGTCACGAGTCAGGCTGGGCGAGGTATATGTATATTGAAGATAACGAAATGCGTGTCCGACGAACGGTGGTTTTATTGAGCGGTGCTGCGGCAGACGCTGCGCAGTCGTTCAAGAGAGAGGCGAGAAGCGGGGTGGAAAATCTCGCGGAGATTTTCAATATCAGTACCGTAGAGGCCTTCGCGCTGTCAATTTTTAGGATATAGTCCAATCCTGCCGGTAAATTCTAAGGTTTAATCCATTCCAGTCTGCCGTTTGCAAAGGTTTTGGATCTGGTCCAACCCGATCCGTGTAGCACATTCCTCTGTTGGCTTTGTTGGGGTTTTTGTATGAATGCACTTCTATGTTTTAGTGTAACAAAACACGCAATTTCAGATAAAGCATAAAAGCCGTTCAGTTTTGCATCCTTTTTATATTCATTTTGCGCAGTACACCCATACATTTTAAAAATCACTTCTCGGCTTCACGATTTGGCTAAGCGAATGCATTGAAATCGATGGCTTAGCATTCATGTATGGGTATGGCACAAACATCCTTCATCTACAATTCCAGATTCCCGCACTGCGATTCACACCGGTTCTATCAAGCATTATTGAACAGGCATTGTAATGGTCCGCTTCGATTTTTACTTGAGTTTAAGCATTTTTGGCAACAACTTTGAAAATAGCCAAGCTGAGACAGATGGGGTGGGAATTCTTTAAATTCGTTATTTTACCATGTAATAATAATCAAAGGCTCTTCTCGGGTATGACCGTCGTCGAACACCGCTTCCCTTAAAGAACGCCGTGCGCCACTGTTGGAACGCAGCAGGTGTGCAAGCAGGCCGTAGCCAAAGGTTAAGTTCTGGTGAGGCCGATTGTAAGCGACTCAATAAAATGTAAAGACAAAAGGAAAAACGCTAATTTGGTTAAAACGCGATTATATAGACATTGTTTTTCACAGATCAGGCGCTATTGTTATGGAAAGAAAGATCGCATGAATAAAGTTTCCGTCAGCAACGCCAGAGGCGTCAGTGTTAATCAAGCCTGGGATGAATTTATGACGTGTGCTCGTGCCAGAGACGCTTCTGTCGTGCCGGCTACACGTTCACAAATGGAAGGGAATGACCCTCACCAAATAAGTCATGCTGACGGAATTTCTCTCGTGCCAGTGCTTCAATGCTCCATTACGACTATGCATTGAGACATGAGTGCATCCATAAATGTGAACGGAATGCAGCAGGTCAGCCAAGGTTGGTTTTCGGCGGGTCGGTTACCTGCCGAGCCGAGCCAGTGGCTGGCCGCAAGGGTTGGCCGTGCGAGGCTGGAGCTGTTAAAACATGCATTCCCGTGGACTCGAACCACGAATCGGAATGCGCATAAATCCGCTTCGCTAACCGTTCGGCCACGATGACAGATTCGTGAAACGCCAAATGTGTACGTAGGTTTTAATTGAGTTGTATTTTCTTGTCACGTTGAATTTTCCGTGTGGTTAGAACTTCCACGTAATACTTCATCCTTGTGGGAAATGCCATATGTAACGGGAAAGATCGTTAAATCGGTGAAAAACAATCAAAATGTGGAGAGTAAAACAACTACTTGTTTCCTGTAGGGATATGTGATTGTTATGATCTCTGATGGTCATTTGTAATTAAACATGGTAGTTGCATGCTACCCAAACAACGCTGTGCTGGTATGTCTGGCAAGCCCGTGGGAAATCTCTTAAGGCCTGGCAGGCCTTAGGAATCTACCGGGGCCCTGAGGAATCGGCTTTGTTTTGCGGATTTGGGGATTACTGTAAATTAACTCGATGATGAAAGGGGAGTACACCACCCGTTCCACATCCAATAGTTAAAAACGGATTTTGGATTCTGCAGAAGCCTTCAGGCAGGAGCTGATAGCCAAATTGGCGAGCCGGCTAGGCGCCATGCCGGGGTCAGATATTCGACAACCCGAAGACTGTCCAGCCGCAACCAGACCTGGTTCAGCATTTGGCAGCATGCACCTTTTGCCTGTCTTGGTGGAGCAGGCTATCTGCATGTTATAAATGGCAAGCCATCGCCTTCCATAGCGTGCGCCAATAGTGTAGTTTCGCAAAACAAGCTGGAGACTGAGCACGGAAAAATGACGAAACCTACCGCCAGGATGCGCAAACAAATGGATGTCACTTTGGATTTGGCCCACTTTCTTCTCAGAGCTGAGAGGGGGCTGCCCCCTCCCCTCCGCCAACGGAATAGGGAACTGTATTCCTACCATGTACACCTGCACAGACTATCATGGCACCTCTTAATGCTGTGAAAACGGGTTGTATCACAGAAGTAACGAGCTCTTTGCTTTGGAACAAATGTCGTGTTGTACGGTTCAAACGTGGCATGATACAGATTTCGAGTCAGCTGTGCCCGTCCTCCCTTTTAGGATGAGAGGCAGGCTATGCCATATAGCTTCAGCAGCTGAGAGTGTCGTAAACTTTCATTGTACGTTTTGAGTACGTCGTCATCGGTCTGAATCCGCGGGGCTTTACGACGTTAACATCCGATCCAATCCTTGCCCTCTCCGTTGACGATCTTCAGGTCCGGCCCAATCCAATCCGTGGATGAGTCCGTGGATAAATCCGTAACGCGCCGCTTTACCGATGGTTGAAGTAGTCTGTTTGCGGCGCCTGTCGGCCCTTCCCAACAGCCGTGCCAGCGCGCTGTTTGCCGGCCGCCGCTCTTGCCGCCGGCCGTCGGCGCCGCGTGACAAAGACGGCGCGCCGTGGTCGGCGGATGGCCTCGGACAGCACCGGCCGGCCGCCGCGCGGCTCGGCCGAGACGTCACACTCACTCAGCCTCCGTCTCTCGCAGTACGGCGATGTGTACAACTTCCCGCAAGCGACGTTCGACAAGGTGCTGTCGAAGGAGGGTGTTGAGAGCGACGAGGAGGAAGATGCCGAGGATGAGGAGGAGGAAGAGCCGGAGCTGGAAGAGGAGTTGGAGCGCGAGTTTGTCGCCGACTTCGATGAGAGTGACGCCGAGGACATTGAGGTAGGCTGGTGCGATGGTGACGATGCATGGTGTACATTGTGTGCATGTTGTGTGGAGTTAGTGTGTTGGAGGTGTCGCCTTCTGTACAGTGGATTCACATGGATTAGACGCCGAAATGTGGTGACAGCTGGACGCTATATTAGTTGTCATCGTTGTCAACAGGATGCCGTATCAGTTGTCACCGTTGTCAGCTGGACGCCGTATTCGTTGTCACCGTTGTCAACTGGATCCGCATCAGTTGCCACCGTTGTCAGTCGGACGCCGTGTTAGTTGTCACCGTTGTCAACTGGACGCCGCATTCGTTGTCATCGTTGTCAGCTGGACGCTTGTGTAGTTCATGTAGTATTCCGGGACTGTTATTTGGTTTTGCCGCGCTTCTCCCTCTCTATCTCTCTCCTTTTGTTCATCTCCGAATGTTCGCAAGAGACGGACACGGTGCTCCGCCATTATGTAGCTCAGAACTGACCCTCTCGGACTGAATGGCACCGAACCGGTCCTTTCTTTCAAGCTGCTCTTTACGTGTTGACATTGGTATTTGAATGCTCGCAAAGAAGACGTGGCAGAACGGCCCGCGTGAACTCGGCAGGCTCTGGTCTCGGGTCCCACCAGGGTCTCGTCGCCTCCGGCCGTAACGGCTCCCCTGTGCTGATTTGATCTTGTTTGCGTGCGGCACGCGGGAGGCAGGATCCGAGCGCCAGTTGGGTTCCAGTCGTATCAAAGCGGCTCCTTTCCCCCCTGACTGGGACTGAAGGCCTTGACAAGCAAGACAGCCGCGTATGACATCGACTGACGTTAAAGTGTCCTCGACACGGCCGCCGCCGCGTCCTCGGAAATGCGCCGCCTATTTCGGGAACGCCTGAAGGTCAGAGGTCGAGTGTGACCGTCGCGGTCCCCGTAGTTCGGACTTAGAGCCCAGCTCCGTTCACCCGAACCACCTGGAATGACCCTTAAGCGCTGTCATGCGATGGGCTAGGCCTCGGCCCGGCCTGCTGGCGTTCTATGTCGGACGGAAGGTGGAGCCGTCGCCGTGCTGAAGTTAAGCGGCGAGTTTGGCGCGGCGCCAGCGCGCGAGTTGCTCGCTCCCCGGGGGCGACCGCTGGTGCTGCCGGGGCACTCCTCGCCAGGAACTGCTCCCCTGCCGGAGTTGAGACGCCCGCCGATGCGGCCGGGGCACTCCTCGCCAGCAACTGCTGCCTTGCCGGGGCCGGGACGTCCGCCAGTGCGGATGGAGATCGGGGTGTCCGGGGTGCGCTGATCTCCGCGCCAGGGTGGAGATCGGTGCACCTTGTCACAGGCCGGACTTGGATCCACACCGTCGTAGCTCGTTTCTCTGGGTCAAACGCGCCGTGGACGCGACGCTAAATTATACCGTGAATCACCTGCTTAGCTTTGCAGTAAACGGGTCATCATTTAGTGGGATCCGCTGAACGCAAGACACATATGAATGGAAAACAGTACGCGTTTTCGCTTATCTATTATGTAATTTATTCGATTCTGCGCTGCTAGTTTGCGTGCGTACGCGCGTCGGAGGGGCCGAGCGGCGGCGTCCTCTGTTGTCCTCTGAACGGTGTCGATGGCAGCGCTCTGCGCCGCGCGTCGTGTCGACACTAACCGGATCGGCTGGCAAGTTATCGCGCTCTGATGAGCCGAGCCTCGGCGCCGGCTGACACGGCCTGTCGGAGTCGAGCGGCGCGGATCTGGGGATCCGGACCCGCCGCGGACCGGGCCGGGTCGCGCCGGATTGGCGCCGGACCCAGCCGAGGCGCCGGCCGACACTCGTAGCTGCGGGGCGCTGATTGCAAATCAGGCCGGTGCCAGCGTGTTTGTCTGAGAAGTTTGGCCGTGCGCTCGTGTCTCCGGGATGGAGGTGCCTGGCTTGTTTTCGTCAGTGCTGCCGGCTAGCGACTGCGGCTTTGCTGATGATGAATTGTTTCCGTCCCGCCTGCGCGTGAATATCGGTGTGCTGCTGGGTTATTGGTCACGCCCGCCTCGCGGCTCTTTTTGTCTTGCCCAGTTTTGTGATATTCTCGCTAGCTTCTCAGCAGCAATATCAAGACATATGTTGGCTCTTTATTTTCCAGCGTTGTAAAATTGACGGTTTCGGAAAACTGGTTGCCGTGTAATGTTTATCGTATTGGCGTGGTGCACTGGCGCGCCGCATATGTGAGCACACGGTTTCGTGTGTGAAGCCGTCTTGAAAATTCCCTGGCGAGCCTTGGCTTGTATTTGCACGAAGGAGAACCAAGCCAAGAGAGAGCCGGCCGGGCCGCACTCATCGTACCCCATCTCATCTAGTTTATGGGTGGACGAGCCATCGGTCGACCTCCTTCCTTTATCGCGTGGCCTGGCAGTGGCCGTCGGCCTCGGATGGGGCGGCGCGGCGCGGCGCTGGCGGCCGCTCTCGCCGCCGCCAGCCGAGCGGCGCGTCCGCGTCCAACCGCGGCGATTGACGACGTCCGGGCGGCGCCTCGTCAACCGTCCGCTGGACCGAGCCGGACCGGGAGCGGCCCGGCCCGGCCCGGCCCGGCCCGGCTCGGCTCGGCACGGCAGGCCGTGTCGGCCGCCAGGCGCGGCGTGGGCCGGCCGCACGGCACGGCACGCCCAGCCAAAGGCACGCGGCCCACACTCTCCCGCCGGGCACGCGGTGCGCAGACATGAACCGAGTGGTGGCTGGGCAGCATGAGGGAACGGGAGGCCCGCGGTGGCCGCCGTGCCCCGCCGCCCGTCGGCGCTCGCCGCGCGTCGCGGCCTTGACCCGCTGCCGGCGGGCGAGGCGGCGCGATCCTCGGCCGACGCATTAATGCGCGGCGACGAGCTGCGCGTCGAACATCGGCGCTGCCGCCGGCGCCCTCCCTCATCAATCACTGGCCACGACAGGGGGGGCGGGGGGGGGGGCACCCGGTCGGCGACGCTCCCGGCGCGCTGTCTTCACCGGGCCCGGAACACCCAGCTCTGTTTGTGTTTGCTGTTTGTTGACGGAAGGCGCGACTCGCTCGCTGCTATCGCCGAAGTGTTGACGTAGCGCTGCTCCGCGGCTGTGGACTCAGGGAAGTGAAACATTTTGTTTACGCGGCTTCGTTTGGATGTAAACTTAGCGAATTTCGGGGAAAATGTGGGGCGCTGTCGTGGCTCGCCGCAGGGCGGTTCGTTGTGTCTTATACAATACAGAGCCGCTGCCGTGGCTTGCCTCGTGACGGGACGCTGTGGCTCGGCTGTGCTTAGTACAGAGACGCTGCCGTGGCTTGCTTCGGAGCGGGACGCTGTGTCTAATACAGAGCCGCTGCCGTGGCTTGCTTCGGAGCGGGACGCTGTGTCTAATACAGAGCCGCTGCCGTGGCTTGCCTCGTGGCGGGACGCTGTGGCTCGGCTGTGTTTAGTACAGAGACGCTGCGGTGGCTTGCTTCGGAGCGGGACGCTGTGTCTAATACAGAGCCGCTGCCGTGGCTTGCTTCGGAGCGGGACGCTGTGTCTAATACAGAACCGCTGCCGTGGCTGGCCTCGGATGGGGCGCTGTAGCGCCGGCGGTGTCTAATACAGAGCCGCTGCCGTGGCTTGCTTCGGATGGGGACGCCGTGTCTTATACAGCGCCGCTGTCGTGGCTGGCCTTGGGTGGGGACGCTGTGTCTAATACAGAGCCGCTGCCATAGCCTGCCTCGGGTGGAGACGCTGTGGCACCGGCGGTGTCTAATGAAGAGCCGCTGCCGTGGCTTGCTTCGGATGGGGACGCCGTGTCTTACACAGTGCCGCTGTCGTGGCTTGCCTTGGATGGGGACGCTGTGTCTTATACAGACCCGCTGCCGTAGCTTGCCTCGGATGGAGGCGCTGTAGCACCGGCGGTGTCTAATACAGAGCCGCTGCCGTGGCTTGCCTCGGGTGGGGGCGCTGTGGCGCCGGCGGTGTCTAATACAGAGCCGCTGCCGTGGCTGACGTCGGGCGGGACGCTGTGGCACCGGCTGTGTGTAATGCAGCGCCGCTGCCGTGCCTTGCCTCCGCAGTGCAGAGTCTAATGTGTCTAATGCAGAGCCTCGCGGGCATGCAGCATGGTCCGCCGGTACATTCACTCGTCAGTGGAGACTGAAGCGGTGCTGCTCAGCGGTAAAGTCGGTCAGCCCATGCCGGCGCCGATGGTTGGTGACCGGGACGAGCTGTCTCTGAAGCAGCGCAGGGCGGCTGCGCCGGTCGGGCCCGCTCCGCCGCTGGAGCCGTCCCTGAACCGGAAAGGGCGGCCGCGCCGGTCGGGCCCGCTCTGCCGCTGGGGCTGTTCCTGAAGCTGCACAGGGCGGCCGCGCCGGTCGGGCCCGCTCTGCCGCTGGGGCTGTCTCTGAAGCCGCACAGGGCGGCCGCGCCGGTCGGGCCCACTCTGCCGCTGGGGCTGTCTCTGAAGCTGCACAGGGCGGCTGCGCCGGTCGGGCCCGCTCTGCCGCTGGGGCCGTCCCTGAAGCTGCACGGGGCGGCCGCGCCGGTCGGGCCCGCTCTGCCGCTGGGACCGTCGTGGCCCAGTCGGTGACCAGTTTCGCGGCTGGGCGGGCCGGGCTGCGACAGCGCCGATGATGCATTGGCCTCATCTCATCGCCAGCGCAGCCATCGGTCGTCGGCTCATCTGCTTGAAACGTCCTCGATCTGATCTGGGACGGCTCCCGAAGCCGAGCGGCTGGAGCGGGCGACGGGAGCGGGCCGCGCCGCGCGCCGCTGGTGCGGAGCGCGGGCCGGCGCCGGCTCTGGCCCCCCGGCGCGCTGCAGTTCCAGTCGCGGCGGCCGAGAGCTGCCTATCACGACAAGTCCGCCGTATAAAACGTTCATCTCCTATTCAACCTGTATTTATCCTGTCCTGTGTCAGCCTCCAAGGCCGTGCTGCCCTGCTACATCTCTGGTGGTCCCGCCCAATTGGGCCCACCGGTGTCTGTCAGCTAATTGGTTTAGTGCAGCCAGACCTCTTTCTGCGGCTCTGGTGTTTGTATGGTCTGCGCTGTCATATGGCGGCGCGCGGACCAGCACGGCGTAGCAGAGTCCAGCACAGAGCACAGCCGGAGGTCCGCACGTGATAGCACTCTGGCATACTGTTGTACAAGTGCACCGCCAGTAGGGTAGCGATATTGCGCCGCCCGGACATTACGGTTAGCGCGGCCTGGGAGACATAATGGGCATGAATTGCGACAATTTTTACGACTGAAGGATGTCGGAAATGTAATTGTCGCAGACGCGACGATCAAAGTGGAGTTGGGAGTTGGATTTATTAACTAAAATGCGGCAGTCATTGAAATAGGTTAATTTATAAATTATTCGACGCAGCATGTGATAGCCCCAGTGAGACGGCACTGGTTATGCAGGAAAGCGCACGGAATAGCGTTGTCAGCACAGCTCAGCACGCCACGGAACAGCTCGAACGACTGACAGTCTAGGGTAGCAGAACGAGCACGGCATGGCGTAGTGCTTAGCCTGATGCTACACGGCGCATCACATAGCACAACGCAGTGTCATGTGACGCGGCATGGCCTAATGCTTAGCCTGATGCTACACGGCGCATCACATAGCACAGCGCAGTGTCATGTGACACGGCATGGCCTAGTGCTTAGCCTGATGCTACACGGCGCATCACATAGCACAGCGCAGTGTCATGTGACACGGCATGGCCTAGTGCTTAGCCCGATGCTACACGGCGCATCGCATAGCACAGCGCGGCACATGGCGTAGCACGCATACAACAAAAACTTCCAAGCGGCTCTATTTCTATCCGATAAAGCTTCTAACGCAAATGTATGTGACACAATTTGCAGGATGCAAGACTTTCTAGCCCAATAATTGCTAATGCATATACTTGTCTGCAAAACGGTTTTCACGCACAATGGTTGCGCGTCCAAGTCATTGACAAAGTTTGCAGCCACACATGCTTGACGCAGCACTTATGCATTAATTTTTAGGGGACAGCTCTTGTAATCCAAAAATATGTGCTCGACACTCCGAGTGTCCATAACCTTGCTAATAGTACGCTCTGCCGTAGACCAAGCGCCTCGGAGCTGGAATCCTGACATTTTCAGCTGTCAAATTCCATATGGCAAAGAGGATCCACCATAGAGGATCCCCGACACTAAATGGCTCGAGCAGCGTCTGCCAGGCTCTGTCAGCTTCCCTCTCTGATCTGTCTGAACAATTTATCTCATCAGTTGTAACCCTCGCTGGCTCATGTAATTTCGGCGCCTTCAGTGGTGTGAATCGCGTCGTGAATTTAATGTTACTGTTGAACATCACTTTCGGTCGATTCAAAACGCCGGGTCGGGTGAAATGACGAAGCTAAAGGCCGGTGTGACAATGAAACGAAACGGTGTGATTGGGGATGTGAAAAATATACGTCAAATTAGAAATCCTATCTCTAAATGCTGTATTGAAAAGGTGGTCGGCTGGCGTATCGACTCTGGCTCACAGCTGATTCGAGCATAAACCTGCCGACATGCAGAAACCTGCCGACATGGCTGACGGGGAAGGGAGTAGGGCAGTCTGGCGACCCTACTGCGATGGCTGGGTAAATATTGCATAATGTGATATTTTGATTAATTGGAAAAATGGTATTTGTCAACAATGCTCCACTGACTAACGGATTTTCAGTGAGCTGTTTTTTTCTGCCTACTTCTTGCGCCTCGGAAATGAAAAACTGCGAAGGCGGAGGATTGTCGTCTGCAAATCACTTAGAAGAAAAACTATCTTCACGCTCGTTATGTACATAAGTTATATCTGTAAGTTTCTGTGTCTTCAAAAACAGCATTGTGAGTGTCTAAACGCTCACGTGGTTTCAGATCACGAGATCACAGTTTTGAAATCTGAGTAAACAAAAATGTGAAGTAGCTAAAAGATGCATCAGGTCGCTGTTACGTCACTCACATATAATTTTTTACAATTATGTAGACCCTCAAAGACATCCTTGCTAGTACACCTAAAAATGGCCGAGATTATAACTTCTTACCGCTGCTCTGATCTTGCTAAAAAGGACATCGCTGAACCCCGGGCGTCAGGCAACCTCATACCCCTACTTCCATCGAAATAAAAAGGGGTCGTTTGGGTCTCCACCTGTCGACTAACCGTGGAATGCCAGCACCGCGCTGAACGGTATGTCGCGAAGCAATGCTGCGTCAGGGTTTTGCGTTGGAATTGTCGCGTGAGAATGTACACGTTAGGAGGACTGTCACACAGAAGGCATTCCGTTGGAATTGTCGCGTGAGAGTGTACACGTTAGGAGGACCGTCACACAGAAGACATTCCGTTGGTACTCATGTCGTAGAAGTAGTGCCGCGTAGAAGCTTATGCATTATTTGGTCTTACGAAAAGTGGAGTGACACGGAGGAGCTGTTGCGTTAGTATTTTGTTACTGTGGAGTGCTGCAAAGAAGTGTTTGACGTTGTAAGTTTTGTTCCGTAGAAGTTCATGCGTTATGAATTCCTGTAGGAGAAGAAAGGCCCTCGGCCATTTTTTTCTGTGAGCAACTCAGTGGCGTGGAGGTAATGTGAGAAGTTCCGCCGAGAAGAAGTGTATGAGTGATAAGTTATTGTATTAGAAGCCACGCTGTGTAGAAGGCTGCATGTTAGAAATTCGGTCGCGAAGAAGTATGTTGCCGAAAAGTTGTTTTGTGTTGGAAGTTTTGTCACGTAGAAGCTTATGAATCAGAAGTTCTGCATTGGAAGTGATTTCGCGCAGAAGCCGTGTCGAGGAAATTCTGCCGATGGCAGTGTTTTCAGCAGAGGTATGGTCGGTCCACCCGGTAAACGGTACAGCACAGTATTGTGCTGTCTGTACGACGATTGACCGGCTTCTTACACATATTTGTGAATCCTGCTGAAATCCAAATGTTTGTTTGTCGCTCTTGCCGTCCCTTCTCTCTCTCTCTCTCTCTCTCTCTCTCTCTCTCTCTCTCTCTCTCTCTCTCTCTCTCTCTCTCTCTCTCTCTCTCTCTCTCTCTCTCTCTCTCTCTCTCTCTCTCTCTCTCTCTCTTCTCTCTCTCTCTCTCTCTCTCTGTCTCTGTCTCGTCTCTGTCTCTGTCTCTGTCTCGGTCTCTGTCTCTGTCTCTGTCTCTGTCTCTGTCTCTGTCTCTGTCTCTGTCTCTGTTCTCTGTCTCTGTCTCTGTCTCTGTCTCTGTCTCTGTCTCGTCTCTGTCTCTGTCTCTGGTCTCTGTCTCTGTCTCTGTCCTCTGTCTCTGTCTCTGTCTCTGTCTCTGTCTCTGTCTCTGTCTCTGTCTCTGTCTCTGTCATCTGTCTCTGTCTCTGTCTCTGTCTCTGTCTCTGTCTCTGTCTCTGTCTCTGTCTCTGTCTCTGTCTCTGTCTCTGTCTCTGTCTCTGTCTCTGTCTCTGTCTCTTTGTCTCTGTCTCTGTCTCGTCTCTGTCTCTGTCTCTGTCTCTGTCTCTGTCTCTGTCTCTGTCTCTGTCTCGTCTCGTCTCTGTCTCTGTCTCTGTCTCTGTCTCTGTCTCTGTCTCTGTCTCTGTCTCTGTCTCTGTCTCTGTCTCTGTCTCTGTCTTGTCCCTGTCTCTGTCTCTGTCTCTGGTCTCTGTCTCTGTCTTGTCTCTGTCTCTGTCCTCTGTCTCTGTCTCTGTCTCTCGTCTCGTCTCTCGTCTCGTCTCTTCTCTCTCCTCTCTCTCTCTCTCTCTCTCTTCTCTCTCTCTCTCTCTCTCTCTCTCTCTCTCTCTCTCTCTCTCTCTCTCTCTCTCCCTCTTTCTTTCTTTCTTGCCTCTTGCTCTGTCGCCCTCGCGCACTCGCCCCCTCGCACCTGCTTTATTCTCCTGTACAGCCCTCCCCTGCCTTCGTGTCTGCCCAGGACCAGATAGTGCACTATCAAGGCCGTTATTTCTCCTGTATGTAAATGTGTCTTCATCTCGCCGGCTTAACATCGCTCACCCGGGCTTCACTTGTTTTTCTGAGACACTCTCCCGGAGGAATGGAGCGAATCCGCGGGCGGGGTAGACTGGTGGTGCGCCGGATCAAACGGAGAGGTTTGGCTTTCAGCTCGGACGCCTCACCCTTGGTGTTTGCCGCGGCGAGATCAAAGGGTACGCAACCGGGTCGGCTTTCCGTTGCATTCTTTTGCCTCAGATTCCCTGTTATTGGACAGAGTTGGGTTCAGCGTCGCAGGTAGCCTTGCACCAGACTATGGCTTTTCCGGTGGTGAGTCCGCTGATCGATTCTCGGATTTGGGATGTGATGTCTCCAGGAGACACGAACTGTTCAAGGTGGAGACTACCGAATGGCTTGTAAGTCACGGGCGCTGTGTGACAGCGTAGTTGGAGCGCCCGAAAACCCCGAATTGCTACTACTTCTGCTGAATGCCTGACTCCTGGGGGTTGAGATGTCTGAGACAGTGGCTGAGAAAGACATCCAGTCAGCGTATGCCTATAGTGTGGCCTTGTCCCTAATGTAGGTCTTCTCGACGGAGTCGTGAGAGCTCTGTCATGAAGCCATGAGCTTGGAATTACTCTAAGGGATGCCTCTAAGGCCTTAGCCGAGTGGCGCCCGGTTTACGAACTGGCGCACTGCCAGCTCCAGGCGGCGGCAATGATAGTAAAGTTGAAGTAGGCTGGCGAGGCTCGCAGCGGACAACCATATTCAGCGTGTAGAGCAAAAACGAGGTAAAATTATGCAGGTGATGCCGTGCTGTCAGAAATCTTTCTGCTGTCACATTAGGAAGAAATATGTAGGCGTTACTTTTGTGCGTGGCGCGAGACATCGCTCAGTCGTGTTCCCGAGCTTTGAGGGGTCATAATCGCTATGTTCTTTGTGCGCGCGGATCAAACCAGAGAAGCGCAATTGGGTCCGCGGCACGATAGAACGTCTGCTGATGATCCGGCCTCCTTCGTGACTGCTGATGATCTGGCCTCCGTCGTGACTGCTGATGATCTGGCCCCCATCGTGATTGCTGATGATCTGGCCTCCGTCGTGGCGTTTGCTGATGATCTAGGTTCCGTTGTGGCGTCTGCTGATGATCTGGCTTTCGTCGTGACGTCCGCTGATGATCTGGCCTCCGTCGTGGCGTCTGTCAGCCAATGGTCTGGCCCCAGGGGCGGCGCCAGGTGCGCAGGTCCGCTGCGGCTCACGGAGGACTGTGCGCTACAGGCTCACCGCGCGGAGCGAACCGACCAGACGCGGTCGACCTGACGCCAGCGACCCGGGCCGCCTGAGCGGCCTTTCGTCGATGCTATGCCGCGGCTGCTGGCGCTGGCCTTGGAGGCTACCTGTCGCGTGGCCGGAACGGGATCCATTCGGACGGACGTCACGGGCAGCGCGCGTCCAGAGCCCGTGTGCTGCCGTGCAGCCGCCCGCGGCGGCGCGCTCAGGGGCGCGAAGCTGTGAGGTCGGACCCCGTGCCCTGGACTGTACCCGCTCCTCCTGTGGCCTGACTCCATGCCGTGGGTAGCACCCGCTCCTCCTGTGGCCTGACTCCGTGCTCTGGACGGCAACCGCTCCTCCTATGGCCTGACTCCGTGCTATGGATGGCACCCGCTCCTCCTGTGGCCCGACTCCGTGCCGTGGATGGCCACCGCTCTGACCCCGTGTCCTGGCAGCACTCTCTTCTCATGTGACCGGATGCCGTGCTCTGGCCGGCGTCGTCTCAGAGGGCGCAGTGGTGGTGCTTCGGCGGACGCCGGCCCCTGCCCCGGCCCCGGCCCCGGCCCCGGCCCCGGCCCCGGCCCCGGCCCCGGCCCCGGCCCCGGCCCCGGCCCCGGCCCCGGCCCCGGCCCCGGCCCCGGCCCCGGCCCCGGCTCCGGCTCCGGCCCCGACTCCGGCCCCGGCGTTAGGCCGCTGCTCTGAAGCCCGACGTCCG
Source organism: Pollicipes pollicipes (assembly GCF_011947565.3). Taxonomy (NCBI): domain Eukaryota; kingdom Metazoa; phylum Arthropoda; class Thecostraca; order Pollicipedomorpha; family Pollicipedidae; genus Pollicipes; species Pollicipes pollicipes. The sequence continues at coordinate 30,794,724 of NW_023596545.1, forward strand.
TCACGTCCCAAAGCCAGAGTCGCGCCCGCCGCCGATGCGGCGCCGGGCGATCGAGCGACCGCTTCGATCGCGGCGTCGGTCGACCGGCACGCCGCCCCGCTGTCCTTGGGCTGGGCTGGCCTCGACCCGGGGGAGCGGGGGCCGCCCTCGACCGTGCCTCGACTCGGGGGAGCGGCGGCCGCCCTCGACCGTGCCTCGACCCGGGGGGGGGGGGGCGAGGGCCGCCCTCGACCGTGCCTCGACCCGGGGGAGCAAGGGCCGCCCTCGACCGTGCCTCGACTCGGGGGAGTGGGGGACGCCCTCGACCGTGCCTCGACTCGGGGGAGCGACGGCCACCCTCGGCCGCGCCTCGACCCGGGGGAGCGAGGGCTACCCTCGACCGTGTCTCGACCCGGGGGAGCAAGGGCCGCCCTCGACCGTGCCTCGACTCGGGGGAGCGGCGGCCGCCCTCGACCTTGCCTCGACCCTCGGACCGAGGCACGATCAACTTTACACGCGGGGGGATGCCTGACCTGGCCCCGTGGAGGCAGGACTGGCCTCGGCCCCGGGAGCGCGTGAAGAGACGACCTGGGACCGGGAGACCGGGGTAGTGACTTGGTTTCGTGCCGCGGCGTGGCCTCGTCAGACGAGGAGAGCGAGTGCGGTGGTCCTGCACCAGGGAAATAGGATGGCTAAAGGGACCTGAGGAGAATGTGGCGGGTTGAAGATCGCCGTTTCGGCTGTAACTATTCAGTTAAGCATAATTTTTGTGGAGTGGCGTTGGTCGTGCGTACGTTACAGGTCTGCTGCGTTTCGTTGTTCTGGCCGGCTGCTGGCACTGTGCCGGGCTGTTTGCGGTGCGTCGGTCATCTTTGCCAAAAGGTTATCTGCCGCGCCGATAGGACCGGCACGCAGCAGGTGTCTGTTGTCGGGCCTCCTCTCACTCTGGGCCTCGTTACCGACTAGACCTTGATACGCCAACGTCTCGTAGAAAGACCACGTCATTTTGTTTTCGTTATCGTTTTGTGCGTGTCATACTTGCTCTGACTGGACGCCAGTATGATGGAAAATCCGCGGTGGACACACTTGACGTGACCCGATCCATCACGCTCGGACGCCTGCCGTCACGTTTCACTTCTGTTCGGCGGCTTCCGGACGGTGGGGGTATGTCAGCCGCGGCCGCTGCAGGTACCTGCAGACACCCGCAGGCACCTGCTGACACTTCGAGTGGCACCTGCCGGCACCTGCTGACACCTCGAGTGGCACGCTTTCAGTCGCAGTACGTCGCAGCTCACCTTGGCCGGGGCGAGCTCCCCCAGCGGACAGAGAATGGCGACCCATGCTGGCATGTGGCGCGCTCATCCCCAATCGATCGGTCGGTGGGGCTGCACAACTCCGGGGATCAGAAGGCCTTGTGTAGACCCGTAGGCCCGCTGCGAAGGAGGAGTGTTGCACATTTCACGGGCGCGGCATCGTTAGTGACAGACCGCATTAGAGGCCGTTGAGCAAAAGCCGCAGGACTGAGGGACTCCGGCTGGAATTGCCTCGAGACGTGCGACGTGCTGCCGGCGACAGTTTATCCCTGTGATGGCTTGCTCTGGGTGACGCCGGCCGTGCGGCGCCGCGGCCGCGCCACCGGCAGCGGGTGGCGGCCGCCAGCTCGCTCCGACGGCGATCACCGGGGCGCGCGGTCGGCCTCGCGCCCGACGAGCGCCGCCGCCATAATGGCACGGCTGCAGGCGACACTCATTATCTCCATTATTTCCACGTTAGCCGGCAAGTCAGGCCATTCGTGCATCCGCGTCGGCCGGGGACGTGCTGGGCCGTTCGATCTGGCGGCCGGCGTCGCCCCGCCGTCCCGGGCCGGCCCCGATCTTGGGTGGGTGGTGTGGGGAGGGGGAGCGACGCACCCCTGCCGCCACGCTGTCATCGATCACGACTGCGCCGCCCTCGGGAGGCCAGAGCACCCCCGCGGGACGGGCCTGCAGCCTTGTCGGACTAACGAACGGTCTGGATCATGTCTGACGGCGGGACGGTCTGGACTATGTCTGACGGCGGGACGGTCTGGACTATGTCTGACGGCGGGGACGGTCTGGACTGTCTGACGGCGGGACGGTCTGGACTGTGTCTGACGGCGGGACGGTCTGGACTGTGTCTGACGGCGGGGCGGTCTGGACTACGTCTGACGGTGGGACGGTCTAGACTATGTCTGACGACGGGGCGATCCGGACTGTGTTTGACGGTGGGACGGTCCGGACTATGTCTGACGGCGGGACGGCCTGGACTGTGTCTGACGGCGGGACGGCTTGGACTGTGTCTGACGGCGGGACGGTCTGGACTGTGTCTGACGGCGGGACGGTCTGGACTATGTCTGACGGTGAGGTGGCGACAGTATGAGCTACCTAAGCCCAGCGGTGTCGCCTCGAGCCCTGAAAACCTGGCGCCGAGGAAATGAAAAGGCACAGGGACCGGCGAGCCCATTTGCACATTGATGAGGTCGGGATTTGAGGCAGGGGGGGGGGGGGCATTCGCGGCACGTCGCATGCCTGGCTGGGCTGGAGCCACCGGCTGACGGAGAATGGCAGGTAAGCGCCAGCCTGGCCCGGATGGCTCCTGCATCGGCACGCCGCGCTGCCCAGGGTGCCGACGCCGCACCCCGCTGTCAGTGCACGGCCGGAGTGGAGTGGCCGCTGGCGTGGACGCGGCCGCCGGTGTTCAGCGCTGACGGAGCGGCGGAGCGGGTCTCGGTCCGCGTGTGCTGACGGTGCGGGTCGCTGTGCAGACTGCCTGCGGTGTCTGCCGTGTGGCTGCCGGGGCTGTCGTGACGCTTGCGTTGACGGACCGCTATGTTTGGCCCCTGTGACGGTGACCCGTGGCGGCGCCGGCTCTGACCCGCCTCGCCTCGTCCCAGCCGACTCTGACCCGCCTCGCCGCCTCGTTTCAGGACTTGGGCGCTGAGTCGTCGGACAGCGAGGCGGAGCCGGCGGCGGCAGCGGCGCGGCCGGCCGCGCGGAAGAAGCGGCCTCACGTTGAGATCGAGTACGAGTACGACGAGCCGTCCACCAGCAGAGTCAGGACGTGACGCCAGAACTGGCCGTCCCGGTCGGCTGCGGCGAACAGTGGCGTGTTTTGAATACAGCGAGAGCTCCGTAATGGCGTCTGTGGCGTTTCGCGTCGCGCCGGCACCGACACCTCGGGATTAGCGCCGGGCATTACCTGGGAACGGCGCAGAGCGACATGCCGTAACGGCTGCGGCTGAGGCCATCACAAGGCTGGCCGTCTTCTGGAACGGTGTCTGCGGGCTGTGGAGAGCGGCGTAGCTCTGAGCACGCGGACCGCCGTCGGTCAATATGATAATCCCGCGCCGCCAAGTGCGGTCAAGAGCATCATAAATGCATTGCTTCTATCCTGCCGCGGCACGCGAGCTGCAGCACCAATGCATTTGTATTGGCTGCCGTCTCCCGTATTCCCACGGTGGACCGCTGTCGCCGGCCGCGCCCACAAAATGACAGCTTTTACGGACGGTGGCGCACCTGGTGCAGCGACCAGCCGTCCCCGCCAATCTAAGAAGGTCACTCAGCGGGTTGGGTCAGCCTCCGGCGCCGTCTAGGGATGCCTCCAGCGCCCTTGCGGTCGCCGCCTTGGCCAAAGACTTCCTCTCACCGTAAGATATATTTCCTGTTATAACAAAACGTTTACACAGTAACAATAAACCTGCGACGCGACCTACTCGGGGGCGGGCCCACTGCGCACTACGCACGCGACCGCGTGGCCGGGGCCGTGCCGGCCGGAGCGCGACGCCGCACAGAAACCCCGCCGTCGCGCGGACCCGCCGGCAAAATATTAGCGCTGTCGAAACAAGATAAGGCCTACGGAAAGGTTGTGGTCGCGCCGGACGACGGCGCGCCCTCGCCGGCGCGACCGCCGCGGGCGTCGCGCCTCTTATGCTACCACTGGCCACCACTGTACACCACGAGAAGCGCAACATACGGTCGGGCCGGGCGCCCTACGCTAGAACTGTAACACTGGCCCGCGGCGGCCAGGCGCACGGCCGGCGCCGGGCCGCGCCCACTACCAACGGACACTCGTTGCTAAGACTTTGGTACCTTTGTTACACAGACAAGAGCGGAGAGTAGCGCGGGACGGCTGGCGCGCCCGCCGCGGCCGCCGCGGTGGCGGGAAGCGGCCGACGGCGCGCTGCGACCCGACCCGGCTGGCCGGCGGGCGGAGGGGATGGGCGGCCGCGGCGCGGAGGGGGCCGGCCAGGGAGGGGCTACAGTGACAGAGAGCTGGGGGCCGCCGGCCGCCGCCCCTCCGCCGCAGCCCCGCCCAGCCGGCCGTGGACACTGTCGGCGGCGACCCTGCCGAAGGGGACACGCGGACACGCACGGCACACACGGCTGGGAAGGGCGGGAGGGTCGCCGCCGACCGTGCAGGGGTCCAGAGGTCACGGCCGGCGACGGGGCCAGGCCACGCTCCGGGTCGGGCCGCGGCGCGCAGCCGGTCTGCGGGCCGCGCCGGCGGCCGCGGCTGGCGGGCGGCCGCGTGCGTCTGGCTGCGCCTCGCCGGTGGCGGTGGCGGCCGCGGCCCGCGGCCGGGCGTGCGGCGCCGGCTCGCCTCGTCAGCGGCGGCGGCCGGTCGGCTCACGGCGCGGGGCGGCGGCGGCGGCCGGGTGCGGCCTGTCTCCCCGCCACCGCCCGGGCGCCGCCCGCCGGCCGGGCTCGCGCGCCGCTCGACCTCAGGTCACCGGCGCGCTTGCATAGACCCCGCTGTCGGATCGACCGCGCAGAATCATTGCAAGACACATTTTCCTGTGGACACAAGGAGCGGGGTCAGTCGCGTGAGGCCGTCCGGGGGCGGGCGATGAACCTGCGGAGAGGCGTTCGTCAGGGGCCGAGTCTGTTGCCGCGCAGAATTTTGCTTGCAGCTCGGCTTAGTTATGGCTACCGGAACAGCTCCAACCCAGAAATCCCCCGTCAGTCGGCTCGCAGGTAAAACGGAGGCGAGTCAGATAAGAAGCAAGATCTAGTAAAGAAAATAGGAACCGGGGCTGAACAGATATCGGGCTAGCTCCGCGTGCAGCACAACGGGCTTGAGTGGCTCATGCCGCCAGCGTTCTGGAGGAAAGCCAAACATGCGAAGCCCGGCCGTTGCGCGTGCTCACGAGCGGCCGTGTGCGGCCTGCCCGTACGTCCGGGCGGGGCGCTCAGGTGCCTTGGCGACCGCTCGCGCCTCACGCCAGACCCGGTCGGCCCTGTTGCGCGAGAGCGACTGCCGCTGCTGATCCGCGTGACAGAGAGAGAGGGAGAGGGGGCGGTGCCGCGGGCCGCCCAGGCACGGCTGGTCTCTCGGGGCGCAGGGTACAGTGAGCGGCGCGCCCCAGGCACACGGCTAAGGGCGGGGGCGGGCCACCGCCAGCAGCGGGCCCCCCGTGTGACACTGAACGGTCAGAGGGGCGCCCGAGGCCACCTCACTTACCATGAATTGACCTCATTTTTTCTGAAACACAGGCCGCTCTGTTATCGACCCATGGACGGCGGACTGGACGCCCCTACAAGATGCTGCTGCCTGCCCGTGCACTGGCAATCAATGCAGAACCAAGTGTGTTGTACAAATTTATCATGCTTGCGTAGTTAACGCGTTCAATGATGCGACTTTGCAACGTGCGACTTCACGTAACTAAGGTAGTTCTCTCAGTACCGCCTGCGAACTAAACTCGTCCACGACACGCCTAAACTTCTAGAGCAGCATGACCTCGTGCACGAAGCTGGCGAAAAAGGGCATTACTCAAACGAAAGGTTGCAGTCGTAGCGGTGCCCCCAAACATTCAGTTCTTACCTTCGATCTGCTGTTTAATTTCGTTCACTTGCGTTTCCAATGAATTTTTAAGCTCTGAAAACAAAGGCAAAGCAGTTCGTTGTACATGGTGCTTAGATGATAGTTCAGTCACAAGTTTGGAGTTCACTCTTCCCTTAACTTGCCACCCAACTCACAGGCACCTGGGCGCCGGGCTAACCACCGGCTCCGTGTCTGTGGTGTGCGACCGTCCGGTTGCCGTGGGCGCAGGCAGCACGGTGGGAAAGGTTTTGGCCGTTTCTGGCGATGATGGCTATTTCTGCGTCCAGTATCATAAATACGTAAGCATCGTACCGCACGAGACATGAGCTCAATGAAAGCACGCGGTAGAACGCCCCTAAGACTAATGCCAAACCACGCTGTCTTCAGACCCGAGGTGTCACATGTAGCACCGCATCGGTATGCGGGACGGCGAGCCGCGTGATGAACTCAAAGGAGCTGTTGGTATGTAAAGTCAGACCAGGGAGCCGCTAAAAATGCGCGGTGTGCGTCGCTGGCGCTGCTGGAGCTCGTCAGCAGCGGAAGACGGGACGTGGCGGACGTCTGCGCTGATCACTGGCAGTTACACGCCCGCCGAAGCCGCCTCAGTGGAAATTATAAGCGGTTACCGCTCCGGTTTCGTTAAAAATGGATGGCAGTGGGAGCGGGTTATGTCGACCTGACTTTCTTTTCTCTGACAAGCTGACCCGGCTTGATATCTTACAATACGGCGTAGTACTGTTCTGCTTTGAGCTGGCTTATTCGGAGACTATTGGCAACGGCGCAACTTGCCTTCAAAGGGTTTTCGTAAAATACCGCAAATGAAAAAAAAAACAGTGCAGTGAGTATTGTGTGGTAAGACGTAAACAGTCTCAGTCTCTCAGTGGGCGATAACCTATGAGACAAAAAGATCACAAAAGCTACAGCTATGGAAAATGTGACGAAAACAACAACTGTAATAAAAAGGTCGTGGCTGCGGAATTCGCAACGTTGGAAATCCCTTACCTCCTGCATTCTTGGAAGGCACAATTTCATGCTGCTGCGCTGAACTAAATGCCCACCATTTCGATATTGTCTGTTTATTGTTACTTTAACTACTCTGACGATTTACACGCCATTTTATCCTTCATGCTGTTTCACCCTGATCTGTTTATCCGTCAGGACTAACATTATGAGATGCTATTATCTCAGCTGCTTTCGGGCCGGTATAATCTCGCCCTGCGACTTATCCCTGGGCTCGCCAGCTCACTGTCCAGTGCAAGCGGGAGGAGCCCGGCGCCCCCAGCGTGACGACCCCAACAGGTTGCAAGCGTCCGGTACTGCCCACCCCTCCAAGGCCGGCCGCGGTGTGACGACCTGGACAGGCCACGAGCGTCCGATGCTGCCCACCCGTCCAACACCAACCACGGCGTGACGACGTCGACAGGCCACGAGCGTCCGATACTGCCCACCTGTCCAAACGGCATGACGACCCCAACAGGTCGTAAGCGTCCGATGCTGCCCACCCGTCCAACACCACCCGCGGCGTGCCGACGTCGACAGGTCACAAGCGTCCGATACTGCTCATCCGTCCAACACCACTCATGGCGTGACGACCTCGACAGGCCACAAGCGTCCGATACTGCCTACCCGTCCAACCGGCATGACGACCCCAACAGGACGTAAGCGTCCGACACTGCCCACCCACCCAACACCACCCGCGGCGTGCCGACGTCGACAGGTCACAAGCGTCCGATTCTGCTCATCCGTTCCAACACCACTCATGGCGTGACGACCTCGACAGGACACAAGCGTCCGATACTGCCCATCCGCTCACACCACCCGGTCTTGTTTACTTTATCGTTTGGGGCGTGGTGACCGTGCTGGACGCTACATGCGAACACACTTAATAGTTCTCTCATCTGTGCCTAAACGCGGCGGCTTGTCTTTTCGCCACAGTTTTGTACCATCGCTTTAAGGGATACAGCACACGACTTGGGAAATGTGACAACTATTTGTCTGTGAAGAAAAGGCAAAGCGCAAATTTTACGCGGCACCAATGCTGTATATTGGGCGGGGCACCAATGAACTATTAAATATTGTATGGCATATAGTGGTATAGCATATGCAGTTGACAGTATACAAGTATATACAATTGTCAAATATTGGGGGCGGCACCAATGCTGGACGGGTGCGTCCCAAACTACTGCGTCCTTAACAGTTCTGTTCCAAAAAATGTTCATGATTCTTGCGGCAGTGTACCACGTTCAGGACCTTGTTCCTCTTCGTTCTCTGAATTTGTCCCATGTCTTGTGACAAACCGTGAATGCCAACCGGCGCAAAAATGCTCAAACGCTTAAGTTGATTACCAGTTATACTAACAAAGGGACACAAAGCAGGTAAGTGTGTCTTTTGACGGCGATGGCGAACACCGCCTCGGCAGTACCGAGGGAACACACCACTCATGCTATTGTTCTAGGCGTTGTAAGAACGAGGCTCGACAGGGGACGGGCCGGCGCGGGCGCCGGTGGGGTCCCGTCTCGGTAGCCGTCGGCACCCGTGGAGCGTGGTGGAGCGGCCACCGGCGCCAATCTTGTCCCAGCGGATCGATTGCGGCCGCACGGCCGTATCGTAGTCAAACATCACCACAGGGTGGCCAGGTGGCCTGCCAATATCGCCGCAGGGTGGCCAGGTGGCCAGCCAGCATCGCTACAGGGTGGCCAGGTGGCCTGCCAATATCGCCACAGGGCGGCCAGGTGGCCAGCCAGCATCGCTACAGGGTGGCCAGGTGGCCCGCGAATATCGAATATGTCCACAGGGTGGAATATCGACTATGTCCACAGGGTGGACAGGTGGCTGTTTGGCAGCGCCCGCGCAGCGCGGCGCCGCGCGTGACCAGCGGGGCGTGGCGCTCAAGGCTCGGACGGGCCACGCGTGACGCCCTGAAGATCGACAGGACATGCCGTGTGACCGATGCATCACGAAGGCTACGGCCGGTATGAACAAAAGCGGTCACTGCCGAAGCTCCCGCGCCCGTAAGGTCGCGCCCACGGCGATCGCAGAGTAAGGAGGTGCGTGTGGCTGCTGGGTCAACGCATCGGACAGCAATTTTGCAACACCAGTTTTGACTCCGAGGCGAGTGGCGAGGACTGTAATCCATCGTGCATCGATCCTGCAATCAAGAGTTGGCAGGTGAGCTGCCCGGTGAGCCGGCTGTGACGTCACGTCCTCAGGGAGCGGATCCATCACCGGTCAGGCGCGGCGTTCGGTGACCTGAGTGCGCTAAGCGCGGTCCGGTGGTCAATCCCGGCTGACCCCATCCTCGTCATTTCCACCTGCCTGAGCACCCGCTTATGGCAGCCGACGACTGCTCTCAATGAGTCCACCACCTCATCGGAGGCCGGTCTGCCTGGTGGCGACATATTCACCGCCGAGCGTGGGCAAACATCGCCGACGGCGAGGCCTGACAGCCTGACAGCCCGGCGTCTGGCTGTGATGGCCCACACACCTCCATCGGCGCGCCACGTGCGGTAGAGATCAGTGGCGAGCGGCACGCTGAATTAGAGTTGGCCGGCAAACAGTGGCCAAGGTCGGCACGGCGGCACGCTGGCTGGTACCGCAACAGGCCGCTCCGCGTTGGACATGGCCGCCTCGCGATGGCGCCACAGCGTCCAGACGCCGACAGCTAGTGCCATGCTTCTGCAGGGCACGTGTCCGGCACCACAGGCGTCGAAATCCAAGGAAATGACTATCAAACGCTCCATTAATGCAGCGACTCAAAATCCTCACGCAATACTCAAATTACCAGGTGTAACGTACTATTAACTTATATACAACGCCATGAGCCTCATGCCGTCGCATTAAATAGAAGGAACGGATTTCGTTTTGGGTTTGCTTTTGTTTTTGCTTTTTTGTAGAAAGAGATAAACCTTTCAACAGTCAAATTGCATGCATTCCAGCGTATTTAGCTGCTCTCCTATATCTATCAAAAGCGTGTTGTTGTCCAAAGGTCCAAACGGGGCATTCCGAGCCAACTTCCAGTTGAAAAATATTTTATTTAAAAAAGATACGCAAAATAAATAAACTTTACAAACATTACTGTACGAACGATTATTATTTTATTCGTAACACAGAAGTCGGTGAGCCTCCGTATGGTTTAGGCAACTACAGGATTGTCATTACATGGTACACCGGCGAATCAGTCGACCGCCAGATCTGCTCCTCGCCGCCGAGCTACACTCTCCACGGCTCCATTCGTCCCACCCTGAAGGAAAGCGCCTTGCACGAAACATGGTCAGCCCTTCGCATTGTGGCTGAGTGGGGAAGCGCGCCGCCCCACAGCGGGTGCCTCCGACTGAGGGGGCACCCGCCGGCCACGCCGGCCACGGGCGGGGTGCAGTGTGCCCAGACAGACTGGTGCTGCAGGCGGCCGGCCACGGGCGGGTTGCAGCATTCCCGGACAGACCGGTGGCTGCGGGCGGTCGGCTGCCACTTCCGCACCCGTGTACGGTGTCTGCCTGGGGCGTTCCGGCACCCCAGCTGTACCGGCTTATTAGAACCGTTAGTTGGCCGAGGCTGCGGCGGCTGGCTGGCAAACTCGCCGGGTCGGTTCCAGTCGAGGGGTCGCGAAAGCCATCCAAAGGCTGTCATCGCCCAGCTTCAAAGCTTCGGCCGTCTTACACAGAGTCCTCGCCCGGCTGGATGCTGGGGATCGCCTATGTATCTCTTCTGCTTAGTGGCTTAACGTAAGCGCAGCAGGTTGACAAGTCGTGCCACCTTGTATAAGCTATGCCCAGATTATGGCAAAGTTCGGCTGACCTACAGACCAGAGGAGACTGCATGCCAACACACTGCACGGTACGACCTACGGGTAAACCGATGCAAGGAACCAGCTACAAATGAGTGGCGTGGGATATGAAAAAAAAACAGGGAGCAAAGTTGGGTTGGTGTGGAGAAAGTTTATTCGACGTTGAGTCCCCTAAACTATGACTTACGAATATTTACAGCAGTGCAGGGAGTTCAGGGTATAGCAAAGCAATGTCAACACGTCAAAGCCTTAGCCGTAAGAATGGTTAGCCAACGCTGTTGGATTATGGAAGGCCGCAAGGCTTTTGCGCGCGTGCAGTACCTAATAGGCCCTTTCCACGCTAGTGTGTGTTCAACTGGTACCTAACTTCGTCACGCAACATTCCACGGGCGCCTTATTGTGAATTCCACGGAGGATAGTCTAAATAAGGGGAAAATTTATCTTTTTTCTTCCGAACTACCACAATAGCCGGTGACCCATACTCTGGAAAAGTTTTTGTTTCGTCATCAAGTACCGATGCGTTATTTTACGCCTGTGTACGTGGTCCCATGGGTAACAGCATAAAGTGTCGCAAAAATGAAATGTTAAACAAGTACGCATGACCACGAAACAAAAACCTCTCTAGAGTAAAAACCCACAGCTGTTTTAAAAGCCATGACGACAAACCTTTGTCCTGCTCCTACTTATCTAATTTGACGAGCATTTCAGATTAAGCGACAAACCAGGGCCCCGTCATGCAATGCTTGTGTGAAAAAGGCTAGTGGGTGATACATGGTTTTTTCTTAGGGGTCTTTGACAATCCGCCAACGCTTGTTCGCGTCTCTCCTTGCCTACGCATGGAGCGAAATGTTTGTGTCCATAGGCCATGCCGTTGTTTGTCAGTAACCATGCAGCGGTGAACAAGATATCGATATATGATCCCATGGCATGCATATCCGATCATGCCGTCTGAGACACGACCTCCTGCCGAGAACCTCTGTAACTGGGTTCACTGCGATGGTGTATTCCCCTTGTATGACGTCATGGTGACATCATCCAATGGTGCCATAATTTTCCCGTGGAATTCTAGACGCTAAAAAGGGTTTGAAGCTCTGCGGCAGCTGTCTTTTATCGGAAAGTGACTTACTAGTGAATTCGTCCTGGTCGGCTAGCTCCGCCTCGCGCGCCAACTCCTCGGGTGTCTTCTTCTTTCGCATGAGCGGGTTGTCTGGCTCCATAGGCATGGCCGCCTCCTCCACCACCTTCTTCTTTATGTTATACTGTAACGTACCAGAGCGCGCTTCTTGCGGGCGGTTCTGCTGCACATGCAGTGTTTTAGGTTCGGCACACAACACGCATTACAAATTGCTCCTGTATAAAACGCATATTTGCACACATTGCACACCGAAGCCCTGAGCCCAACGGATCACAGGCAGGCCGTCCGGCAGACGGACACCGGCCGGCCCCGTCCCGTCACTTTACGTCGGTGGGCCCCGCGGCGGGCCCCGTTCCGTCACCTTACGTCAGCGGGCCCCGCGGCGGGCCCCGTTCCGTCACCTTACGTCGGTGGGCCCCGCGGCGGGCCCCGTTCCGTCACTTTACGTCGGCGGGCCCCGCGGCGGGCCCCGTTCCGTCACCTTACGTCGGCGGGCCCCGCGGCGGGCCCCATTCCGTCACCTTACGTCGGTGGGCCCCGCGGCGGGCCCCGTTCCGTCACTTTTCGTCGGCGGGCCCCGCAGCGGGTCCCGTTCCATCACTTTACGTCGGAGGGCCCCACGGCGTGCCCCGTTCCGTCACTTGTCCTTCGGCGGTCCCCACGGCGGGCCCCGTTCCGTCACTTGTCCTTCGGCGATCCCCACAGCGGGCCCCGCGGCGGGCCCCATTCCGTCACCTTACGTCGGCGGGCCCCGCGGCGGGCCCCGTTCCGTCAGTCGTCCTTCGGCGGTCCCCACGACCGGCCGCGCCGGGCGTTGGCTCCTGCCGAGACGCTCCTCTGGGGTCAGCGGCGCGGCCGGCCGCTGCTGACACAAAGGCACTCGGCCGCTCTGTATGGGCTGTTTCGCACCATTCCATTTGCGGCGGCGGCGGCGGCGACCGGTCGGGAATATGGGCGGCCCGCTCGCCGCCCGCCGCCGGCCCGGGCCGCGCACGAGCGCCCGCAGTCGGCGGTCCGAGCAGCTCACTGCCGGTCCGATAAATCCTGGGATTTGAGGGGTAATCAATGGATTGGGCCGGACTGCGTCAGGGAACGCGACAAGTGACGTGAATCAGGGCTGGATTGGATTCAGGCAATTAGCAAGCACAAGTGAACTTTTAAGAGCTGCGGAATGTATTGCCAATTTTTAAAGGCGTGGTTTTGTCCACGGGCACTACATTTAACGTGTTATGTTACTTTATTGCGAGGGATCGATATGAACTACTCTGGGAAATATTTATGCTTGAAGAAGCGTTCCGGATCGGATTTCAGTTTCTTAAGAATGCGTGTTGGTGGGTAGATTATATTTAAGCTCGGTGGATTCGATCGGACTGGATCCTGAACATTCAGCCAGTGAGCAGTTTTGCGGCCGACTAGGCGGCCAGCCAGAGTGCTCCTGGTTATCGCTTGAGCAGGGCGAGTGCTCCTGGTTATCGCTTGAGCAGGGCGAGCGCTCTGACCGTAATGATCTCTGCAGCAACGTCGATAGACGATCCGAGCATTACGCGAGATCGGCTCGTAGAATGTGGAACATGAGCGGTGACGCAACTGCGGCCGATTGTTTGCTGGGCCGACGTGGCTGACGGCGCGCAGCACGGCCCACAGGCCCGCCGCGTCACCGAAGCCCTGCAGTGACCGGTCGTGCGCAGGCTCAGCTCGAGCGGCGGTGTGTCTGATGGCACAGGTCGGCTGGGGGGGGGGGGGGGGGGCAGTGCTTCTGACGGAACGGGTGGGCTGAAGCGGCGGCGTGTCTGACGGGACGGGCCGGCTGGAGCGGCGGCGTGTCTGACGGGACGGGCCGGCTGGAGCGGCGGCGTGTCTGACGGGACGGGTCGGCTGGAGCGGCGGTACGTCTGACGGGACGGGCCGTCTGAAGCGGCGGCGTGTCTGACGGGACGGGTGGGCTGGAGCGGCGGCGTGTCTGACGGGACGGCTCAGCTGGAGCTGCCGTCAGGTCGACGGCCTGGGGCCGGGCCGCCGCACGCTGGCACGCCTGGAGCCGACTCGAGCGGCAGCCCGGCCGACCTCACAGTACCAGCCACCGGACAGGCGACGCAGGCGCTCATACAGCCTCTCATCGTGTGAATAACCCAGCAGGCATTTGACATTTCAATTCCACTTTGACGTGAAACCAAATCAAAGAGCCGCGGCGGTTTGAGGACTCTGCCCAACGGCTTGCGTAATCGCAAGCTGAGATTGCAGCATCGCAGCGGGCCCACATCTACCGCGCCATTGCTGTGAGACAGTTAGATAACGTTTGCTACGTCAGAACAGCTACTGCTTGATGTCAGGAGCGACAACATCCCCCGGTAATCAGTGCTCCTGATTGCATTTTGTAATAGGCACGCGTACTCTATTAGGGAGCCTTTTCAGCCTGCGTCTTACAAGCAAAGTGGAATTCTGGGCACATTTTAAAACGAGGGCATACAAGAGACTCCTCGAACAAAAACGAACAAGCACCAAACGCGCGGAGAGGATCAGCCCTTACCTTATCTCTGATGCCTTGCCGCAGATTTTCCCGCTCCTCTTCCATCTTGCGATGCTTCTCCTTCCTCCGTTCCTCTGCCTCGGCGATGGCCTCCTGGCGCTCTCTCTCTGCCTCTTCCTCCTTCTCTTTGTCGCCGCCGTCATCGCCGCCGCCGGCTCCGGGCAGCTGACCTGAGGCCATGCATCCGGTCAGCCACGGCGTGGCCAGGGACCAGCAGAGGTTATTACCGGCGTCAGGTCGCCTGCTGACACCCCAGCGCAGCGGTGAGAGGGCCTGTGACATTAATGACCACAGCCGGCGCCTGCCAGACACCTTATCTGACAGCTATTTGGCGGTGCCCGGTCATCAGGCGACAAGCCGTGACCACCGACGTGCTGCGCTGTCAAGCGCGTCGCCTCAGCGCCGACGTGTCATCTGCCGGCCACCTGGCCGGGCCCCGTCATCAGGTGACGAGCTGTCAAGTGATCAGATGACGTGTGCCATCGATAGCCAATGGCAAGCCTGTTGACTGCTCATCCTGCGTCGCTTCGTCTGGTCCCGACCGCCGACCAGTACTGAGGGCGAATGAATCGCAGAGATGCTAAACCCAATTTGTTATTGAAGGGAGTGCTTCACACTTGCATGGGTCGTGAACTGAAAAAGTTATCTTGAAGGTTATTCCTCCAGCGCAGTTCGCAGCCCTGCACTTCTTAACACATCCTTGATGCCACGTCATTCATCTCCTGTCATTCTATTGGCCATGCGGCAATCAAGGCCCAGAATAATATGATTGCCCAGCCTTCCGTATTTTGCGTTCGTGGGCACGATTGCCGGATATAACTAACGGTCGTCAACTGGCTCTTTATCAATGTCGTGCGAGGTACGATGACGCAATCAAACGACGTACTGAGGAGCATACTTACCAGATAGAGAAATTGTGTTGTCTAGAGCAGTCTCTTCTACTTATAAGTTTACAAATAGTTATAAGCAAGCTTATTTCATGATATCTGATGCTTGCCTCAGTAAGCATCAGATACCTTCAAATGTGGAACATTTCCTTTAATAACTGAACAGATATATGCATGTTTTCAGACTGAAGTATGCTATGTATCACGAGATATTGTTATTTGCTATGCATCGCCGCATTGGGTGTCTTGCCTTCCACTAAAATAACAAGCGCCGGGATAGTGCTCGATCAGTATCCGCATGGTTGACAACACAGCATATCTTCAGCTCATTTCGTAAAACATGCGTTGCTTTGTGGTGTTCATCTAAAAGTACTCGCTGTGCAATCACAGAAATTTGAACACAATGTGTCACTACGCTTCGGTTGGTGCTAGGTTTTCGGGTAAGTGCATGGGACGAAAAAAAAACTCACGTTGTCTGTTATTGTTTCGGATTAATCCATCCGTACAAAAAACCACTCGGACTTGACTACTGGCAAAGACGAAATCAGTTTTGGAATCAACTAGATACTTTTTGGTTCAAGAGTCCATACGGAATCGGTCCACTTCCAAATTTCTTTCAGCTGGAATTGAATGCATTGCATTTGGTGAGTCAACCAGCACAAAACTAACTCATTTAATGGTAGTCATTGATCTCTCGATGACTCTGAAATACTCAGAACATGGAACGCTACATATGCTGCCGCCTTTTTAGTGAAATCTAAATCATTCCCAGGTTTTACGTAGCCAAGGAGCCACAGTTGTCAGCATCACTCAGCGCCCGGTTAGAGACCACCAACCAGGGTACCGTACGCCAACTCACTGGAAAATTTATTGAAACTCAAGAAGCTTGGAAAACCTGCCACCTCGAACATCTCATTATGCCAGCATGTTTCCACTTTGCCTGTTCCTCTCATGACTTGATATATTTTGCGTATAAGTGCACCCTGTCATGGCAAAAACTAGCAAACGCCTAAAGGACAAAATCAAAGTTGGCGTGATTTAGGAGTTACTGCGTTCGGCCGCGTATCTTAGAAAAGTTGCCGCACAGCATTATCCAAAAGTTGCCGCACAAACATGTGATATTGCCAAAAAAATACCTACCATCTCCATAATCGCTTATGCCGCGCTAAGGAACACTCTAGTTTGTGCCTATAATCGTTTCGCGGCCAATCAGCGTCCAGTTGCTACGGCAACCAGGCAAGTGCTGTGATACTGCAATTTTGGCGGCGGCAGGGACGTATCAGAACAATAAAGGCGATGGGCGTATGCAGGATTTCAAGATGGTAGGGAGAGGCATGGTTGAACTTATTGAAGACGGAGTGTGAAGCGTCGCAAGAGTGCACAGTTTCTTGCGTGTCGTAAAAGAGCATCGCATGTCTTCAATCTCATTTTTATGTGTCCAGCTGAAACTTTTAAAATGTCAACAATTAGTCACGTGCATATTGATAGATGCCACGAACTTGGTGCGGGGGATGGGGCAGGGCATGGGCCTCCTTGAGGCAGGCGTCCGACACGCAAAGCGGTGGTTGCAGCTTGAAATATCAGTCCATTTTGACCGTCAGATATATCGCATGCCTCCTGTCCTGGGACACCGCTGAGCGGCTTTAGGGACGGGCTGCACAAGACAACCACACGATGGGAAGCACATCGCTTTTGGTAAACGGGTGAATCAGAAGTGGATTGGTTTAAGATAGAAATGCCAATTTATTTAAGCCAATTCCCTGAGGCAGCGCAGCCGTCATTAAACACGCCAGCACAAATGTACCACATTGCTGGCACAGATGGTTGCATTACATGCAATTTCACGATCAGTCCCTTCGCAGCTGACAAGTAACAAGCGGTACGAGTCTAACATCCACAACTGAGTGTAAACCACAACAGCAATTGCATGTTACGAAAACAATCTGTCAGGCCGTTATTAAGACAGCTGGAAAGACTGTTGTATACATCCACAAAGCCTATCCCATTTATATATATATATATATATATATATATGTATCTTATATATCTATGTATATTATATATATATGTAAAATATATATATATATATATATATGTATGTTATATATATATATATATATATATATATATATGTATATATATGTATATGCATAACCATTCTCTCCTGTCCCAAAAGATACACAGCTCTGAATTGCACTCACCGCAATCTTCACAAATTTCCACTGCTCGGGTCCATTAGCTCCGTAGGAATACAAAGCAGATTGCATGCCCCTCGCACAGTTCCCCAGGTTGTCTCAGAACGCCATACCGTCTAACCACGTAAATTTGCGCAACCAAAATGTCTTTAATTCCCTGAACACGCGGCATCGCGTTTTGAAAAGTTAGGCCATGACGCCAACTTTTCTACGGACCATGCATATGCAATACAGGCCATTGGCGCTAATGCATTCCGCCTCGGCCGAGAAACTTCAAGCCAGCTGAAGCGTGCACGGCTTAAGCAGGCTTTTCAAATAGGATAACTCGCTGGCTAAATGACGCGATCTGTCAAACGATTCGGTAAGTACCTTTTATGTGTATCCCAGCAACGCCTACAGCAGGTTCCCGAGAGGAATTGCATCGCCGCTCAAACAAGCCATCATGGAGCGGTGTTTTCCACAAGCGATCGCTGGGGCGGGTTCTGTGGTGCGGTAGCATGCCCGAGCACCACGCGATCAGGGACGAGGGCTGAGCGTGCTGGCGCACGGGCTCTGTCACGCCCCTAGGCTCCTCTCACGGCGTCTCCCTGGCTGGTGACCACGCCACTACCAGGCGCTCTCCTTCCCAAGCTAACTTCAAATGACTGGCTCCCAGAGGGACCACTGCTTCCATATAGCCATCTCCCAGGTACCACCGCTCTCTGAGGAGACCAGTTTCCTGAAACCGCTTTAGGGGGCCCATCGGGCTCGGCTACCAACTGTTGTTCGTGTTCGGCTTCAAATGGCCAGCTTTAAACGCTTATTCGCATTATGTTGATGGCTACGGCTGGCCGGCGGCACCATGCCGGCCCCTTTATCGCGACCGTCAGTCGGTCAGTGGGGCGGCGGGGACTGCCCTCAGCTCGGCCCGAAGCCACCCTCCGCTGACCGGCGGTCCGACCGACCGACCGGTCGTCGGTCGGTCGGTCCGGTTCGGTCGGTCGGTCGGTCGGTCGGTCGGTCGGTCGGTCGGTCGGTCGGTCGGTCGGTCGGTCGGTCGGTCGGTCGGTCGGTCGGTCGTCGGTCGGTCGGTCGGTCGGTCGGTAGGTTAGGTTGTTGTCGGCCAGTCGGTCGGTCGATCTGTCGGTCAGTCGGTCGGTTTGGGCGGGCGGGTGGTCGGCCGGTCGGTCGGTCGGTCGGTCGGTCGGTCGGTCGGTCGGTTCGGGCGAGCGGGGCGGGTGGTCGGGTGGTCGGTCGGTCGATCTGTCGGTCAGTCGGTAGGTTGGGCGGGCGGGTGGTTGGGTGGGTCGGTCGGCCGGTCGGTCGGTCGGGTGGTCGGTCGGTCGGTCGGTCGGTCGGTCGGTCTGCCGGGCGGGAGGGCGGTCGATTTGTCGGCGTCCGTCGGGCGGGTGGGCGGGCGGGCGGCGGAGACCGTACTCTGGTTGGCCCAGAGCAGCACTCCGCAGATTGTCGCGCCGTAAGTGCTCTGCCATTGTGTGCGGCGCGTGCCCGGGCTGGCCTGCCGCCATCGGTGGCCACTGATGCGGGCGCGGCGCCGGACAGCACCGGCCGCCGGCCCACTACGTCAGCGCGTCCTAGCGCGCCTGGGACGCGAGCGAGAGTCGAGAATCGCTCTCGAGGCCGCTGAAAAGAGCGCCAGTCCGCAGAGAAGCCGGTGAGAGGAGCGCCAGTCCGCAGAGAGACCGGTGAGAGGAGCGTCAGTCCGCAGAGAAGCCGGTGAGAGGAGCGCCCGTCCGTACGGAGGCCGGTGAGAGGAGCGCCAGTCCACAGAGAGGTTGGTGGGAGGAGCGTGAGGAGCGAGCGCAATAGTTCTTCACGGACCTCTTTGTTATTCCTCTTTAAACACAACAGGTACGGGCCCAATGCATTACGGGTCGTTGAGTTAAAACACAGGCCTCGCATAGCCCACGATTGCCGGGCTACTGTGCACCCCACTGCAGCCGGCGCGGGCACGCTCGCAGTCCGGACTGCACTCCATTCAGCCATCTCTCACAGGCCGCCAAAGAAGGAGACGCGGCGTCGGGAGCCGGCGCGGCGTGGCCGACGGCCATTCTTCACGGGGCCGATGTGAGAATGGGGCGTTTGTCTGCCGGCCGGCCATTCCTCAGCGGAGAACGCAGCCGGAGCGCGGCGCCGCCGCCGTCCGGCGGTCACCAGCTGGCTCGTGACCAGGCCGCGTTCCTGGAGGCCCTGGGCTCCCGGCCCTGGGCCCGGCCCAGCCCGAGCCGGACCGCTCAGAGCGGGTCTGGGTCCGGCGGGTGTGCGGCTCTCTCGGGGGGACGCGGCGCCGGTGTCTGACTTCACTGTCGCCCGCGTCAGAGTCGGGCCGATCGGGACCGCCGGGCGGCACCCTCCATCGATTGGGCATTATTGCCGACGGCCGGGCTGGTCGAGCCAAGGGCGGGCGAGGGGTGGGATGGGGGGAAGGGGGAGGGAGGCCTGCGGGGGAGGGAGTGCCGCGCCCCCCCCCCCCCTCCCGTCCGGCGCCTGCTTGGCCAGGATGACGGGCAGAACAACCGGGAGGTCGGAGAGAGAAGAGTGAGAGAAAGAGAGAAAGAGAGGCTGGAGATGCAAATATGTCATTATTAACATTGGTTCACGTTAATATGTCCAGTTTAATTTGTTTATCTATTTTTACATCTGCGCGTGTGTTTTCCTGTGTGCCTGTATACATAGAGAGAAAAGTGTAGAATAAAGGTATATGTACACACACACACACGCATATATATATATACGTATGAAACTCGAGGCTGCTCATGAAAATTAGTCTAAGTGACACACGAAGTGTTTTGCAACCAATTCACAAGTTCCTTGATTTACGTTAACTACTTCCGTAAGCAAATTCCCTTTATTTCCTTTTGATTTATGATCTGCAAAGGTAATAACTACGTTCCAAGGCCAAATCATTCCAGAGACCGTTCGTGGATGCGTTATTATCATTTCCCCTTTGCACTCCCAGGTCAGTACTGCAAGTGTGTTTCATCCAAAACAATGGCCAAAGCGGAGTCAATGGTACAATGGCTGCCAGCGAGCTATTGGGAACGAAAGGAGGAATATACTTGATGCGTTCGCCACCGACCAAACCTGTTCCTCGCCTCTGCCAAACACGTAGGCCAGAGTTTCCTCCTAGTACAAAAGTTAGTGTGCTGGCAAATGCATTTCGACGCTTCTGCGGAAAAGGAACAGGAAAGAACATGGTGTTATGGTGTGGATCGGAGGACACTCCACAAAATGTACCGATCAAAAGACCCACGGTCATGTTTTCAATGCGGGACTATCCAAAAGATGAGTTGCGCATGTATATATATGTATATATATATATATATATATATATATATATATATATATTACTGCAAACTGCATTAGCAGTGAAAGCACCCACACCACAAGCATTTCATAGAGAACATTGGTGGAAGGCAGTTCTCTCTCAGCACTCAAGAAGTTAGTCAAATAAAGTGAAAAAGTAAAGAATAAATCAATCGATTTGAATGAGACCAGCCAGAGACAAATCACAGCCAGAAGCAGACAGGCAGAGAAGACAAATTGAACTTAGGGTGGCGTACCAGACACAATGGAGAGGGACCTAGCCTACAGAGATGGACTAGACCCAGAGCGGAGCGACCCGACTGTGAGGGCATGGACCAGGCCCGGACGAGACGGACGAAACTTACCGGAGGGGACAAGCCCGTCTTGGAACAGAGCAACCAGGCTTTGAGGGTGCCCTACAGGCCCAGGAATTCCAGTCGGACCTGAAGTGTAGCATTACCGGCTAGAACCGAGGGAGGCGGCGCTGGCTCCGAGCAGGCGGACCGGGGCTGGACAGAGGTACAACGGCGCCCGTCCCGCCCGCCATGCCGGCTGTCGGGGGAGTGGGGGGGGGGGGGGGGGGGGGGGCGGTGACGGATCGACGCGGGCAGCGGGACGAGCGGCTCCGGTCCGGCTCCGAACGCGCCGACGACGACAGCCGCGCGACGGGAAGCAGAGCAGAGCGCCCCCAGGGCAGGTGGCCTGCGTCCCCAGGGCAGGTGGCCCGCACCCCCAGGGCAGGTCGCAGGTCGCGCAGACCAGTGGGCCGGATGGCGCAGGCCCGCCGTCTGCCAACAATCCCGGCGGCCGACGTAGCAGCCGCACTATCAGAAGTTCGAGAGAAAGTAAACGGCTGCACCCTAAGTTCCCGGAGGAAATAAACGGCTGCACCCTAAGTTCGGGAGGAAATAAACAGCTGCGCCCTAAGTTCGACAGAAAGCAAACGGCTGCACCCTAAGTTCGAGAGGAAGTAAACCGAGCTTCGCGCTGTCCCATCATCATCGCCACGCATCAAGGCAAAAATGGAGTGCTCATAGGAACATGGCTAGTGTTGGATGCAATCTTGGTCACGCGTATCAACAAACATTATATCGCTTAACAAGGCAACCGATCACTGGCTATCACAAGGTCCATTCAAGTACCGCAGTTCAACCATCCGTTCGCTTGAGTGCGTATTTCTGGTGGGTGGTTGGCTTACTACGAGGTAATAGTACTTCGAGATAATAACGGAGCTCTTGAGGGCCCGTTATTACCTAGCCGAGTTCCTTATGGATTTAGAAGCATCCTGAATATGTTGGGAGGCCCTCTTTCACGTGTCAGAAGGCCGCTGCTCTGGATAAGGATGACCTATTTTGGGATCATAACGCCCTTTGACGACTTTGGAGGCCCCTTTGTGATTTGGAAGAATGATGTTTTGAATTACGAGGCTCCTCGATGCATCAGAAGGCCCTTTCATTGAGCTGAAGGCCTTATCTTTGGATAAGGGCCTTTGGGGACCATGGAGAGACTTTGGAGGGATGCCCTTTGCTGGATTAAGGATCCCCTGTATCAGTCAAAAGGCCCATATACAAAATTGCTGATTGCCGACATCTCTCCACATGGATATTTAAGCACCTCACGAAATTTGCGTAAGGGGGCACGTGACACCCCCGCCTTCAATACGACACTGCCCAGGGCCGTTGCCGTTTGGGACGCCCATATAGCTTCTTAAATATAAATCGGGTCCCCACGGCATTGCAATAGGGTCCCGAGCCTGAAAAGGTCCCCAAAGTAACCAAACGTGTTTTCTTAGGTACGACGAGAGGCCGTCTTGGCTGACAGAAGCCGCGCGTGACGCGATGGTCCCCTCCCGAATGAAATCTTGGCTACGCCAGTGGCGTAGCGACAACAAACTCTGCTTGGATTTAGACAATCAAACAGCCGGCCTTGTGTAGCTTAAACAGGTGGTCGTGTGCGGCTCTAACAGTCGGTCTTATGTAGCCAAATATAGTACATATATTTCGAGCGCACTAAACCGCAGCAGGTCAAATTCAGACCATGGCTGCCAACAGTCATCGAAGGTGATTCCTAAGATAGCTTTCAAGCCCATGTAACAATATTCACCAACAATGCATCTCCTAGACAATAAGACAACTGAAATAAGAGCTTAATCCACTTTCAGTGCGCTTCGATAAGTTGTAAAGGCCAAATAAAGGTAAAGGATCAACAGCTTTTTTATTGGAAAAGTTGGTGGGTATTTTTTGACGTTCATCTCGGATTTCACCATTACAAAGACCTTAATATAGCTCTATGTTGACTTAACAGAGATCGGGGAGGGTGCTGACCTTACATGACCTTTATGAACCGTTTGCTTTCAAGAGCTTGCCAGCCATGTTGGCATTTGACGCTGATTTGAAATTCAAGCATACAAATGCTCTCGGACGGTATTTTTCCACTTCTACCTTTTTAAGGTCAGATGATGTTACAGATCTAGAGTGACTCTTAATGATATTTTTGGAGAACCATCTAGCTTAAAATCAATTACGCACCAAGGTATGTCGACACCTCTCACGCTGATTTCTGAGTTGTTTCGTGCTTGACATTAATTGACCCGAAAGTCACGGTCTAGACATCTGGAAATTTTACGCAAATGTTTTCACATACATTCCTACACAGCTTGTAAATTTGGTCTATCTTACTCCCTAAGTCATCTATCTCATCTACGTATCATATCACATATCTCACATCAAGCATCTCAGAGGGTCAAACTGTACCCCCCCCCCCCCCCCCCGATCCGAGCGGTCGTGTTTAATCAGTCACCTGTGTGGGTATTAATGCATGGACAGGCCTGACTGCTTTTGTTTTTGTTGGACATGCTTTTCTTAGCAAGTACCTGGCCCGTCAGGTAATTCGCGACCGTTGTGCGTAAACAAGAGGCGCACGATAAATACTTGGCCAGTGTAAAGGATCTACTACTGCGCCACTTCTCTGGGGAAAAAAACATCAACAAATTATTGATGGGTGTTTTTTGAGGTTGATCTCAGATTTCACGATTACAAAGACCTTAATTTAGCTCTATGTTGACTTAGCAGAGATCAGGGAGGGTGCTGACCTTGCATGACCTTTATGAACCCTCTGCTTTCAAGAGTTTGCCACCCATGTTGGCATTTGACGCTGACTTAAAATTATTCTTAAATATGCATAAAGATATGTGGGCAGTTCTCACACCGAATTCGAGTTGCATGGTGTTTGACATTAACTGACCCGAAAGTCTTGGTCTAGACGTCTGGAAATTTTACACAAATGATTTCACATACATTTCTACACAACTTGCAAATTTGGTCTATCTCACTACGGTATTTATCTCATCCATATACCATATCATACATCTCATCTCCATCAAGTATCCCGGAGGGTCAAACTGTACACCCCCCCCCCCCCCTGATCCGAGCGATCGTGTTTAATCAGTCACCTGTGTAGGTATTAATGCACGGACAGGCCTGATGCTTTTGTTTTTGTTGGACATGCTTTTCTTAGCAAACACCTGGCCCGTCAGGTAATTCGCGGCCGTTGTGCGTAACAAGAGGCGCACGATAAATACTTGGCCAGCGTAAAGGATCTATTACTGCGCCACTCCTAGGGGGAAAAAACATGGTCGAATGACGCCACAAGGCCATTCGGAACTATGTCGCGGAACCATTCGGAACGGGTCGCGCTCACAGAGGAGTAGCACACGACGGTTCCAAAAAAAAACAAGTTTGTGACTGAGGTGACTCAGTAACATACTTTGTCGTGGCATGCTTCGCCTTAGTTTTCGTGGCATGGCTGTTTGTTGTGATGTGTGGGCATCTCTACACTTCGGCTGTAAAGGATCAGATCGTGCAGCCACAGTGCAATAATGCTATAACACGGCGCGGTTATTGGCTGTTGTAATACGTTATCAGGTAAGCAACACTGTCCACCTGCAATACGGCCGCGAAATATTGTCTGCACAGTATCTTCCCAGCCGGAGCAATGATACGATGCGCGTATAACGCGCTGTCAGAAAGGTCTGCATAGGAGGCCGAATGGTGGGCTGCCTGAGTACGTGGCTGGTGTACGCCCCTGACCCCCCCCCCCCTCCCCCCTGTCCACGACCCCCAGCGTGGCGTGGCGGCCGACCGCCGCCTGGCACGCCGCCACCGCCCGGTTGGGGACAGTAATGGCTGCACACGGGTACGCGGGCGATAATGACGCCCCGCCTGCGCCTTGGTAATGGAAGCACCGGTCCGTGACATGGCGAGCCGGACGCGCGCCACAAAGGCCGCGTCCGTCCACAGGCCACCCTGGCCGACACGTGCAGACTGGAGGCTGCAGACTATCGTCTTCATCCCTTTCTGATCTCGTCGGGCGGCTCTTGGGCGCCTTTGAACGCTGCGCCGCCGGTGTCGATAATGCGCTTTGACTCGACCGCCTCGTTGTCGGCGGCTACTCGCCGAGGGCCGATGCGGGAGTTGGTGGGAGCTGGCGGAATCCAGCGCAGGGTTGACGGGGCCTGGCGGGACCCAGCGCGGGGTTGACGGGAGCTGGTGGAATCCAGTGCGGGGATGGTGGGAGCTGGCGGGACCCAGCGCGGGGTTGGTGGGAGCTGGCGGGACCCGTTGCGGGGTTGGTGGGAGCTGGCGGGACCCGGCGCGGGGCTAGCTCCGCCAGCGCTTGGTCGTCGTACCAGCAGGTGTGTGGCGTCCACTGCCGCCCCGTCAATACAGAAAGGCCCCGCTCTTTGAGCGGCGGGCTGCTAATCCAATGAAGTAACAGATCAACCCCGTCGAGGCCGGTTAAAAGACCTGCCGCCGGAATGCGAAGCCGGCGAAGTTCGTGATGGCGACATCACTGCCGCATTAGTTCTGGTGGCACCGATCACCCTCCCCCCCCCCTCCCCCGGCGTCGTGCCCGGTCATCGCAGGGAGGCCCGTGGTGCAGCAGAACTGTCCCCACTTCACCTGAAACCCTTTCAAAGCCCTGGCAGACTGGCCGCTGATGGAACCCGACCAGCCCTGCGCTCGGCCCAGACCAAGAGCACGACTGAAGGCCGCGGCTCGCAGACTCCGACCGGCCCTGCCGTAGGCCGGCACCCACGGCTGACGGCCGCGGCTCCACAGACCGAAGAACGTCAGCCGTCCATTATAACCACTTCGAAAGGCTTCTTTCATCTGGCAGTGCGAGTCGGGGCGGAAAACAGAGAGCGCGCCGCGGCTCGGATTTGCGCGGCGTCGATTCGCGGGCGGTACGCGCGCGCCGCCGCCGGCTCCAGAGGCTTCTGCGCGGCCTGAACGGGCCCTGATTGGATGGGGAGGGGTGCGCGTTTCTCGCACCGGCGCACCCCCATCGGCAGTGTTTTCCGGCGCCTTCTATATTGCTCCACCGCTCTGAGGGGAGCGCGAATTCTTGGCGAAAGGACTTCGACAGACGAAAGAAGTCTGGAGCGCGGGAAGTTCTCCGCCGATATTGGGTACGATGACTAATTGGCGTCGAATAGAAAGGAAAAAGAGGCCTGGCTTGTTTGTTTGCTGCGGTGACTCCCAGTCATCGTGAGGAGTGTTTCGGTCAGAAACGGGAGCGGAAGCTGAACAAGGAGCTGCTTATTTGAGACTGGCTGACCCAGCGCAAGTTTATTAAGGCGATTTGGTCACACTACGCAACATCGTAAATGACACTTGACAACTATGGCCCTATCCCTCACTCGCGTGAGCAGTTACGCTCCCTACCCCTCACTCACGTCAATAGTTACGGTCCCTATCCTTCACTCCAACAGTTACGGTCCCTATCCTTCACTCCAACAGTTACGGTCCCTATCCTTCACTCACGTCAACAGCTACGGTCCCTAATCCTCACTCACGTCAACAGTTACGGTTCCTATCCTTCACTCACGTCAACAGTTACGGTCCCTATCCTTCACTCATGTCAACAGTTACGGTCCCTACCCCTCACTCACGTCAACAGTCACGGTCCCTATCCTTCACTCCAACAGTTACGGTCCCTATCCTTCACTCACGTCAACAGTTACGGTCCCTAACCCTCACTCACGTCAACAGTTACGGTTCCTATCCTTCACTCACGTCAACAGTTGCGGTCCCTAACCCTCACTCACGTCAACAGTTACGGTCCCTATCCTTCACTCCAACAGTTACGGTCCCAATCCTTCACTCACGTCAACAGTTACGGTCCCTATCCTTCACTCCAACAGTTACGGTCCCAATCCTTCACTCACGTCAACAGTTACGGTCCCCACCGCTCACCCACGTGAACGGTTACGGCCTCTACCCCTCACTCACGTGAACGGTTTCGGCCCCAACCCCTCACTCACATGAACAGTTTGTCCAGAATGGTTTCCGAACGGCGCGGCGTTGCCGCGCCAAATTTTGCAAACCTGTAGACAATTGAATAGTGGATCGTTTGGCATAAAAAATTGGATGTATTTTGTAAGGGCGCTGACCTACGGCAGGTCGAAGTCAGGCCACGGTTTCAGCGAAGGCAATTTCTAGGGAATCGCCCAAAAATATACAATAACAAAGTGTTTGACGAAGCCATACATCTCTGAGATGCTTCCTTAAGCATCACACATATTTAATGAGCAAATTACGCTGACCCAAGGTCAGGTATGAACGTCAGACCAAGGTCAAACCAACCTGATTTATTACTGTAGGGCTTGCTGTATGGGATAGTTTGTGGTGCTCACTTCGAATATTTTGACAGCAGGAACCACATTATACATCTTCTATTGACTTCTTCGAGGTAAGAACAGGTCCTTGACCTAAGATGACCCGGGCCGACACTTTGTTTTAGGAATATACCGCCTAGCGGAATCTTTGTCGTTTATTCAAATGCAAAACTCAGAGCAGTCTTGTATGATTTTGATCACCATGACGTTCAAAAGGTCAAACAAGGTCACTGACCTCAAATGGGCTTGTGACCTTTTGCTTAGACAGTTTCATAGGTTCTGGGGCACTTTCGAGACCAATCTGGAAATTGACATTGTTTGATCTTATTTGCCGTGAAGGTCATGACCAAGGAAACTTAAAATTTGACCTCAGTGAGTTTATGTACAGGTCAAGACACTCGATAAATTTGGTGTTTCTAGCTTTCTTTGTTCCCGAGATCTCAGGGGGTCAAGTTGACCCCCCACCCGAGCGAAGGGTATCTAGCCGGCCACCCGGGCGAGTGTTAAAAGGGTGACCAAATATCCCACCAGCTGAGCGTTTTGGACTCTCTGAAGGTGTTCGGTGACATCCCTTGTTGCAGCCGAATCGAGTCCAGGGGTTCTTCGAGTTAATCTGCGGTGAAAGACGATGACAACGGCCCGATGCTCGCGCAGGGCACTCCCATGCATCGATACCAAGCCCAGCTACTGAATACCAAGCATTTCGCGTTAATGCCTGTGGATAGTTTCAAGAGCCCAATCAAGACGTGGATCTGAGCCCACCTAGCCATTTGTAAGAGGGTGTGTGGCTTCAAATGTCCTTGAACCTTGTGGAAGGATTAAGTAGCCGGGGTCTTCTCGGATATGGATGCGTGAGAGTATTTAGCGTTCCGAGAAATTGCGGGAGTATTCGATTACTGCATACTAACAAATCGTTTCAAGTCGTAAAATGATATGCCTAACGTAAGACATCTGTAACTTAACAGGTATGTCGGAAACTTTTCAGAATACCAACATTCATAATTCGATTATCATGAATATGGACATTTCCTATGCATATGCCCACGCCATGGAAGAGTGACAAACATTGCTGAACGGTCGTTTGGCATTTCGAGATGACAAATTAGTTTGGTCCACCACAGGACAGGGGAAATGCACCAGACCGCTTTTGCAGGACAGACAACTGGTTTCCTCAGGAGTTTAGTCCAAACTGATAAATATCTCGGTCCCGTTTCGAGAATGTAATTCACAAATTGCTAAAGATAGGCTGTGTACGTGCTTCGAGATCACTTGAATAGAAGAATGACGAGATCGCTGCCTCAGTCAAGCAGATGAAAGACGAAATCACGGACCATTGGAAAGGCGATGATATCTCGAGCTTAGTCCAGTCCAAAGAACCGAAGGAGCGGCAAGACCGCTGCTTCTGTCCAATGGGAGAAGAACGAGATCACTGCATCATTCCAACGAAAGGGCGACAAGATCGCTGTCTCGACGCGATAGGAGATCTAGAGGGTCGTCACCTCAGTCCACAAACATAGTGTCAGCCTGCTGCGTCAGTCGAACAGCACAGCAATGAGATTGCTACCAAAATCCCGCAGGATAAGAACGAGATTGCTTCCCTACACAACAGCAAAGAGAGCTCTGCCCAAGCTAAACAGCAGAAAGCCGAGACAATTAACTGCCCCAGTTCGCAAAAGAACAAAGAGGTCATTGTCAAACAGACCAGTTGCGAGTTCGCTGCGTCAGTCGGACAGCCAAGCGACTGCCACGCTGCTTCAGTCCACCGAAGCAGCGACGAGAGCGATGCTTTTGGCTAACAGAAGAATGCTCAAGATCGCTGTCTCGGTCCAACAGACGAACGAAGGGATTGCCGTCCAACAGAGCAGTGTCGAGACTATTGTCTCAGTTCGCCAGAAGAGCAGCTAGATCTCTGCTTCTGCCCAACCGAAGAACGGCAGACTGCTGCCTCAGTACGACGGCGAACGATAAGATCGTTGTCCACGTCCGATGGCTGGTCAGATGGCCGTCCCTGGGCCGAGTCGATAGCAGTGTGGCGAGATGGCGATGTGGGCGCTGCCAGCCAGCGGCGGTGGGCGGCGCTGGCGGCCGCGGGACCGGCCACGTGCTGCACTCGGCACGGTTCCGCGGCGCGCCGGCTGCTCCGGCTGTCCCGCTCTGGCGCGCCGACTGCTCCGGCTCCGGCTGTCCCGCGCTGGCGCGCCGGCTGCTCCGGCTGTCCCGCGCTGGCGCGCCGACTGCTCCGGCTGTCCAGCGCTGGCGTGCCGACTGCTCCGGCTGTCGCGCGCTGGCGCGCCGACTGCTCCGGCTGTCCCGCGCTGGCGCGCCGTCGCCGTCGCCGCGGACCGTGTTCCGGCCTGTTGTGTTTGCCCACAGCAGCAGGGGTGAGACTGGATTTCGGAGCTTCCCCGCCCTCTTCGGAACCGCTGCTGAACACAGGCACGAGATTGGGATAGAGCTGCAGGCCTACTCGTGTGCCTCGGTGACATGCTGTTGCCTGCCCAAGCGCCAGCGCATGCAGGCCAGGAGGCGGTCTGCAGCGCAACGGGCGAGGTGGGTGTGATAACCTCCAACAGCGAATAAGGTGGCTTTCATGGCCTTTAACAGCGAACAAGGTGGCTGTTGTGACCTCCTGCAGCGAACAAGGCAGCTGTGGTGACCTCCTACAGCGAACAAGGCAGCTGTTGTGACCAACGGCGAGCGTGCCAGGGTAGCTGTGATCACCCCAACAGCGAACGCGCCAACTCGACTGTGGTGAGCTCCAGCAGCGAACACGGCGGCTGTGTGACCTCGAGCAGCTAACGTGCCAAGGTGGCTGTGATGACCACCAGCAGCTACCGTCCTTGGGAGCGTCAAGCGAGCCGCTGAGGGGCTTCCCGGCGGAGGCATGGGGTCAATACGGCTCTGGGCGGGCCGCCAGGCAATCCGAGCCGGCCGCACGAGCAGCCCCGGCAGTGACAAGATCAGGGGCGTCGCCAGGACCGGACGCGGGGAGGGGCCAACCCGCGTTCAGCGCACTACGACTCGTGCGCTGTGTGGACGGTGAATCGTTACCTTGGGAGATATACCGGCTGCCGCGAGGACCTGGCAAGCGAAAGGCTCTAAAAAGAATGATGGCCTGCGCCCCCCCCCCCTCCCCAACGCCCTCAGCGCCGCTCCTGTGCGGGACTGAAATGCCGGGCGGGCAGAAACGCAGACGCAGAGCTCGGTCGACTGACGTCCGTGTGGAAGCAGCGAGGCCTGGTGATTCTGAGACATGATGGCGGCACGCAGTCGGGTGAACCAAGCGTCGCTGACCACTCAAATAGAATAGAGCGCCGCTGTGGCCGACTGCTGCATTCGGCCCAGCGGATGCTCAGGCCGGTCAAGCTTGGTCAGCCGGCCAATCTGTCATAATGAACGAGACGGTCCAAGAATGGAGGGCAATTGCCTGAAAACGAGGGCCTTAATACGACACAATGGCTGAGTCGGACGAGATAATGAGAATCTGCCAGAGTGCGCAGCATCTCAATAAGCCGGCGTCATAGCCCTAATTCGAATTTGAATTACGTGTTCGGAGCAGCTCTGTTTAACATTCACGGGCGGCTGCGAGCGTCACGCACGTTTCCGGAACGCACCATTAACCGGAACGAGATTGCAAAAACTTAATTAATGTCGTTAGGAGGTCATCCGTTCCGAGAGATAATGCAATCAATAGCGACGGAAAGGCAATGGGGCTGCCGCGCTAAAACAAGGCTGCTTCCAATTTAGACGCACTTTTCTTGTCGACCAAGTGCTCGCGAAAATTTAGTCGCGGGCGCTCTGGATGCGGTCCGGAGAAAATTGGTAAAAGGGTGTCCAACTCAGCCGCGAAAGCAAGGCATTCGTCTGGAAAATCGCAAAGGTTATGGCAACGTTTCAGGAATGTTTGCGCAGCGTGGTGGTTGGTGATTTAGGAGTCAGCTAAACAACATTTTCTATCAAGCACTGGTACGAAATAGAAGAAAACTCGACCTTTGGAGACATTCTGGTCACGAGTGTCAGAGCGTGTTTGATGGCGTGTTTTATAATAGTGTTTGCTTAATCATGTCGTTCAATCATTACTTCCTGGAATATTTAAGGCAGCTTATTTGCAGCGTAGGACTCAAATGCCCCGAAAAGCGGCAGCTCAATGCCTTTCTTGCTGATATCAAACATTGCCTATAGCCTCTGGTTTTCAATCAACGAATCTCTTTTTCAATGACAGATTGGCAACAAGTTAGCACGCGGCAGTCAAATTCTTGGTTGCTCTGAAAACTTTCGATCGAGACAAACCACACGTCTTGTCCTGGGGATGGGTTATTTTATAAAAATGCCGCGCACGAATAAGCACTTGTGCACATACGCAATTTATTCTATTAAACGGTATAAATTGATTGCGGACCGGGGCTGCGCACAAGACGAATGTTACGCCGCTAAATCGCTAGCAGCCAATCATGTCAGCTGCTGCTAAGCCTATGGGGCAGGTCGGCTGGTGCTAAGCCTATGGGGCAGGTCAGCTGCTGTTAAGCCTATGAGGCAGGTTAGCTGCTGTTAAGCCTATGAGGCAGATCAGCTGCTGCTAAGCCTATGGGGTAGGTCAGCTGCTGCTAAGCCTAAGCCTGAGGCAGGTTTGCTGGCGCCACACCACGCACAGGTGTCGGATCTGAGCCAAAGGACTCCAAGCCTTGCTCTCGCCACCCTGATCCAGAAAAAGACTTGGTTTCGGAGGCCCACGACCCACAATTCTCGACTTGTTTGCGGCGAAACGAAATACGTCGACCTGTATTACGTAAGCTTAAAACTTGACTTTTGCAGTTTGTTGTGTACAACATAATTTAGTCTCTTGACATGGGACACCCAAGAAAGGACCAGAGAACCAAACTTTTCCAATTACCTCGAACGCGCATTTTAAAATTTTACCTAGGTCAGCACACTTGCCTGATCTCGACCCTCTACATTTGCGTCTATGGGGTTGCCTCAAGAGTGCTGTGTACGCGAAAAGTGTGCAGTTGTCAGGCCAGCACGAGCAAACATTCAGGACCGCCATACA
Organism: Pollicipes pollicipes; assembly: GCF_011947565.3. NCBI lineage: Eukaryota > Metazoa > Arthropoda > Thecostraca > Pollicipedomorpha > Pollicipedidae > Pollicipes > Pollicipes pollicipes. The sequence continues at coordinate 30,827,100 of NW_023596545.1, forward strand.
TGGGATACAATCATTCACATCTGTTCACGTGGCCAGGCCAAAAGGCGTGGTGCTATGTGTATTAAGCGGAAAGGGCGGTATTTGGAGCTCGTGCTCTCGTGAGCACCGATGTTGGCTGATGGTTTTATTATGGCATGTGAAAGATGTGCATGTTTCACGCTCTAGACTGATATGCAACGTGTAATTTGATTTAGAATTGAGGGAACTATGGTTAAAACAAACGTGTTGAATTTCCCGGGCTTCCGGAATTTCATCACTCATTAACTATATAAGCACTGCGCAAAACGCTCAGCAATGTTTGGAATGTAATTTTAGAGCATTGCTTTGTCACTATCTATGTCCAGGACAAAGAGCTTTGGGGACGGCAGACAGGCCACTGCTGGTCGGCAGCGTACCCGGGCCCTGACCGAACTGCTGGTCGGCAGCGTATCCGGGCCCTGACCGGACAGGCCACTGCTGGTCGGCGGCGTACCCGGGCCCTGACCGGACGGGCCACTGCTGGTCGGCAGCGTATCCGGACCCTGACCGGACAGGCGTGGACATGGCCGATACTTTGAGCGCCATTGATCACACGTGGGTTCGAGTTCAGCCGCACACGAGCACCGCGCGTGTGGTGTGCCGTCGCCTACGGAGCGAGTCAGCCCCGCCGGGTGTTTGCTGCCAGCTGTCACCAGTGTGGACCATTGGCGGACTGTGTCAAACAGGCAATACACGCGACGCGGCAGGAAGCGAGGGAAGACGTCAACAGAAGCGGTTCAGTCCGTGTTTGCAAATGCAACGACGGGAAAAGGCTGGTATAAAAAAGAAGCCGCATCAGGAACGAGCGAGCCTGGAAATTAGTGTAAGTTGTGTCTAGGTGTTTCATGATGGCGTACATCTGTTGCTGATGGGATACGTCTGTCTCTGCAGTACGAAAAATTACAATTCGGTAACATTTAGAAGTCTGTCTCGAAAACATGCTCGCGAAGAATTGACATTTTTTGTTTTTCAAGGTTTCTTGTCCCTTTCCGCCCATGCATACCTTCAACCCCAGTTATGTACACAACTTACAGCAAATCCGCCAAAAACCTGCTGCAAAATGCTTTATTTTTGAAGTGTTTGGCCTCTTAACTACCCTCCAGCGATTTTTGTAAGCATTGGTCCGTGCGCTATCCACACCATCAGCTGCACATAGCATGTTGGAACGACGAAACCCATCCCATACGAGTTCACGTCCGCTGAGAGCCGGCACAGCGAAGGTGTTGACATGCAACGCGCATCTCTGGACGACGCCAAGTCGGGTCACGTGCAGGGTAAGTAACGATCGGATGCCTCCCCCCCCCCCCTCCCCCGACAATCGCCCGCGCCAACGCCGGAGCACGGCGCAGGGGTGACGTCACGTGCAGGGCGTTACGTGTCACCTTGGCGACCGCGTCACGCTCCAGTCGAGTCCATGGCGTCACACGGGCGGCCGACAATGCAATCGGGGTGGACAGCAATGTAGGCCTCCGAGCCTGGACCAAAAAATTGTATACCACTTAGCTACGATCGTCTGCCGACGCATGCTCAAAGGAATTCCCCTGCACATGCCGCGGATTAGCAAACAACACTGGAGAGCTGCCGGGAATCGGATCCTATTTGTCACTGGTTCTTTCTAATCGGCTGCCTTATCGACAGCAGGTCCTCTCGGGGACTGTGCACATTTACCAGTTTCATACCGTACACGGCTGACTATAGTCTTATGCTCGAAGAAATGCAATGAATAGGCTGCAAAGATCACCATATTTCGGCAGATATGTGCATTATATTTCCTCAGATGAGTTTTAAAATCAAATTTGCATGAGAGGTGAATTTCAATGCTCACCTGAATAGGATATGTTTGTCGAAACATAGTGATCTTACAGCTTTTGCATTGTATTTCTCTCAAATTGAGACTCCAGTCAACAGCGTCCGGTATAATAATGATAGGCTATGCTGGTCATAGTTTACCAGGTAACGTGAAATTCCAGGCTTCAGTGCAAAAGCAGAGCTGCATCAAGTGTGATATTAGATTACCGGTTGAATGATAGCCTAACGGAGACACAAAATCCGAAATGATAAAAACATGCATATCCTAATTTGAGATGCATTCGCTACATGCATTTTGATCTCTCTTTGATCTCCTATCCCTCAAATCACTTTACATTTAAGGGCTCGGTCCCACTTTGACGAATGACTGCAGAATCCGATGTAAATTCTGTAGTCGTCAGCTGTTGCGAGCTAGAGGTGTCACTAGCGACGCCACCACGCGGGCCCGCAAACCGCGGGAAGAAATGCCGCAAAAAGTGACACCCATCTTGTCCGTAGCACCTGACACCCACAGAAAGTGAGGCGGACTGTGCAGACTTCAGTTAGTGCAGATTTTGTAGACGTACAACTGTTGGGCTCCTTTTACCCGCGCTCTTTGGACCTGTGGGCCTTAATGTGTCACCTCTTGTCAGCAATAGCAGACGACTGCTTAATCTACAGCGGATTCCGCAGCCAGTTTACAAGGAGTGAACAGGCCGTAAAATGTATCAAGCACGGGAAACTGATCGCTCTGCTGATTTGTGGCGGACAGGTTTTGTGGGGGGGGGGGGGGAGGGAGGGGTGGCAGGTCACTCTAATATATTGCTGGTAGGATGTCTGCCGTCCTGAAGAAAGCACCACGAAGACTTACAACACAACTAGGTTTATCTGAAATATTGCGTGATAGGGAACAGTCATGCAGTTGATCGACAACTCTGAATATCCAGCTATTTTCTCTAGCACTTAGGCTATAATGCTAGCAGCAAGTTGAGCCCAGTATTCCTGTATCGTTAGGAGTGGAGTACATCCTTTTGACCACCAGCAGATGATCCATCGGAAAGGTATTGACAAGGACTGGAGTACCTGCCTCCAAGCATGCTTAAATGATTATTTCCAGTGTGCAAGTCCTCAGCACGACTTTCAAATTACTTCGGAAATTATTTCGGAATTAGCACGACCTCGCTTCACCGTACATGGTAAATGCTTATAATTTTACCATAATAAAGTTCCACAACTAAGAGCTGTAGCAATTCGACACGGCTATTTATTGTTTTACTTTAGTTTTTCAAGACTAACACTGATAAATCTTGCTTGTCATTCCTGGACATATACTTGTACATGACCTCTACGTACTGTTTCACCTAAAGCAAGAACGTATCAGAAATATACCAATATCTCTTGCTTTAGTACCTGTTTTTAAAGCAACAATTGTTGAAGTTTTTTATTTCATTTATTTGACGACCGAGAAGTAGGGCTCATATCAAGAAAACTTCATGTTCTCAGAAGGGCTGAAATACAGTTTTCATGGTCAAAGATATCAAACTCTTTCAGTACAGGACGACCTCCTCATGGCTCTTCAGAAAGCGTTTAAAAATGATGTTAACACCCGGACCTCGAAAGTAAGGACATATTTGAACAGGGCTACGCTGGAAAACATCGCTTGACTAGATTTCATTAAGTTATTCATTTACTTCATTTACTTATATACTTCATTTGCATTTTTGCATTTATTCATATGATCCCCTTTATGTCCTACATAATATGCATACCCATGCCTTTTGTGAAGACAAATTGGGGCACCCCTAGTCCTAAGGTGGTTTGTAGTTGAAACCATCAAGTGTCATGTTCACAAAGAAGCAATGTTACGTATGCTGAAAAGCGAACAGCCTTACAAATTCATAAGTGTCACGGACCGAACATAACTAAACATTGCCGAACCGCAAACAGGCAGTTCAATAATAACCTCCTCCATTGCATCCACAGAAGTGCCAGCAGTGCTTGAACGATGACTGACTTCGCTTGATTGCTTACTGTAGCGAGGCTTCGGATCTTGCTGAGAAGACATTTCCAAAGCTGGATTCACTTCATACTCGAAATCAATTTCCCGTGAGTGTTGCAGCAATGTCATCAAATCCCAGGAGCCGCAGTGCTTCAAGCCTGAGAGCAAGTAAAACGCGATCCGGTGCGCCACAAATAACTTCACGCTAAACGCTCTGTCCGTGAACAGCTGATTACACGTTGATACTGACTAGCAAATATGACCTCGTTTATAAGCCTCGTAAACGTCATTGTTGGAAGGCACCGAGACACAAACACCAGAATCTTTTGCAGTTCGGAGTGCAAGTAGTTTAGGCGTCTTAGCGTGCTGGTGCGATGACAACGTGTTTTAACTTCAACCAGGTTAAGGAATACTCCCGTTTAACCTGATCTAAACATGACTCCTGGGTTATTCATTATTGCCTTGCGCCGCTCGCCCATAATTACGTCATAACAGCCGAATTCACATGAATGTGGCTGAAAGAACTGATTTTACATGAATGTATATGCATTAAATATATCATAAAGCTGGGTCAGATTACAGTTAGGTGCGTTTAGCTTTTATCCTTTACGTATCAATCGTGCCAGCCTTACTTAAGCTTAACTGTCAGCCTTACTTACAAAATGCTGTCATTTTTCATGCCAAGGGGTTTTCACGCAGTCGTTTCACGTGGACAATGCAAAAGAAAAAAAAACTACATCAATGCTTTGCATCGATTTGTCTAAATTTCGTACACAGTCTTGTCTATGCCGAGGCCGACCTACGTGCGCCGCAATTGTCCTTCGATGCTGTGGCATGGTGCGCCATTGTCTTGGTGGCTAAACGAACCGCGGGTGACGCCACAAGACTTGGCATGCGTTCAGCGGACATTGATTTTTCTAGTGGCATAGTCCGCAGAATTCTCAGTTCCAGACGACTGGTTTGGTGGTGAGGTGTTTTGGATTTGGCGGGCATTGGCATGCGCTTCAACTCCAATGCATGGCCCTTCTTTCCACTCAATTTAAGCAGGATCTGTCAGGTGACGTTTGTTGTTTGAGCATGACCTGAGCACATGAACCTAACAGCTTTGCCAGGCATTGTGTTCACGTGATATGTATGATAATTTATGAACGGTATTTAACCTCACCTACCACTACTTCTTGATGAGCTCGGAATGGCCTTTGCCTTTTGCGAACGGTGGAGATTTCAGCCACTAAGAATGCAATTTGCAAAGCTTTATTAAGGGCAGTGGTGGTACAGTGCTTAAGTCATACTGTTGTTGATGTGACGTCATGCTATTGGTGAAGTCATTAACGTGCCATGACGGAGTTATTCATGAAATAGCGTGCCTGATTCTGGAAAATCTAAACATCACGTGTGTTCCTTCTTTATCAGCTATCTTGAAAAACTTCTCTTTTCATGGGCAGTCATTGCATATAACTGATAAATGATTGATTGTGCATCTGAGTTACAAAGACACAATTTGGAATAATTTATGTTTTAAAGGCCCGCCATTGCCTGCTACTTCGTCAGAAATACCCACCAAACGCTGTGTGAGCTCAAAAGTGGTGGGCCTACCTAGCATAGATGTGCGAAGACTCAACTCTCTTAGAACGGGATATTTTTACCTTCGCCCTGCGAGCCTCAGAAGCCCTTCCCCTCCCTCCACCCCCCCGCCCCCGATCTAAAAACTCAGAAAGTCAGAGCTACCGGGAAAATGGCTTTGGAAAACTATCGTCATGCTGGACCAGGCCGGTAAAAAAAGAACGACGATGGAAGCGATCTTTGACGTGTCGTCTGTGCTGGTTCTCAGTTATATATGCCTTAGATATTCGCAAATCTTCTAGCCTGTTAGAGCATTTGAGACGTACGCTCGAGTTCAGAAGGTCGCGTGTGTACATAGTGGCAATTAGCTGAGCCGAGACGAGTCCGGAGTCGCACAGCTGCCCGGCCATTCTGCTTTGCCGGAGCCGGGCGACTGGCACGTAGTTCTGCTCTGGCGCCGCCGCGGGCGCCAGCTGGCGCGCAGCTCTGCTCTGGCGCCCCCGCGGGCGCCAGCTGGCACGTGACCAGCCTTCGAGATGGCGAACACAACGGTGCCGAGAGGGAGTTCGACACTTTAGAACACGGCTGCTTGCATTACGAGAAAACAACATTTTGCCCCTGGCGTGCTTCCTCTCACTACATTATATACGGATGTTTGCAATGCAATACCGCCGTAAAATATCACCCCTTCATCAGGAATGCGGCCTTAACCTAGCACATCACACTGAATAAAACTGCGGTCCTATAAATGACTAATACGTGCGTCTATTCCTGATTATCACGTAGGAAAAGAAAATGCAAGACAACAGAACTCACGAAATCAATCCAACCCTATAGCAGGTGACAGGACAATACCTTAAGCGATGCAGGCTTTAAATAGTGCCAAGTTCATGACATTAAGTGGTAAAGGTGTGAACTACGGACTAACAGTGCACCGCATATGTCATTCGGAGATCTTAAGTGCACTACACTACCGCAAAACTTCAATAAAGAGGAGTTCTTACTGGTGACGGCGCTCATGGGATTCAGCATTCCGAACATGTTGCTTTTTGTGGATGGGTGTTGGCCGGAAGAAAGTAGCAGCCAAGTCAGTCCAGGCGGTCAAGAGATGGCTCCACGTGCAAACGTTTTGTAGACCAGGGGTTCGGAGAGCGACAGACGATGAAAGGACAGTGACGCGAGAGCGCTTTGTAGAGAAAGAACAGATAGAAAGTTCGGGCGCGTCACTGCATCCTTCTCAACACTGCAACAGAAGAGAACTGCGTCAGCCACGCATCGAGCCCGGCCGGAGAACGGGCTCAGCTTGTTTCATCACACGTACAAAGAACGCAACTTCCACACCATCGCGTTTGGAGAACTCGTGCCAAAAATCAAGGACCTGACGCCTGACAATCTGATCAGCTCCCAAGTCACTTTATCCAATGAACTTTTTCACCACTTTTCTGCATATCATAAGTGTATAGACGCATTTATACGCACACAGACAAACACGCGCACGGTCCCACTCCGCCTCCCCTCTCCCACACCTTTTTCAGCATCAAAATAACACGCACACAGACAGTATGCAACACGCACACACACGACAATGCGCACCGATTCCTTGCATTGCTACATATCAACTGGCCAGTCAGTGTGGCCTGCATATCCGCCCAGAGAGTTTGCGAACATTTCTTATCTAATCCGGCGCACCGCTTCCCTACCGATGTTATGTCCTACATCGATCTGGGCTGGCATTAGGCCACTGAGCGACCTAAACGAAATAGTTGTGAGGCGACGGAGCTCAGTAACCACGTGGGCCACATCCCACGTAACATTCCAGGAGCGGCTACCCGAGACGCAGAAGTGGTCGGTTGCCACGATATCCGCAGGCGCACAGTGCATCAGCGTGGTGCAGTATCCAGCGCGATACACGATACATACATCCATACATACAGGGATGCGCGCACAAACATGCCACCAACTGGGTTAAGCATCTCCGTCTGGTTTATGGCAGCTTATTGCACACTTTTCTCCAATGACAAGGACACAAATTCTCAACTTTAAGATCGTCTGGCAAGCCACATTTGCTGATAAAATTTGAAAAAGAATAATAACGCCTAAGCGGATTGGCACGGACTCGTTTGATTCATTTTTCTGGTAAGGTGGACCGGGCCACATTGGTTTGAGAAATCTGGGAAAGGCGTACTGGCGGGCGGGTTGGGTCTGGACTAGCCGGACTGGACTGGATCCGATCCTGGAAATTCAATTCGTTAAGTGCTCTATTGCGTAATCAGCTATGAACTTACGAATAGATATCAATTCAAGGGCTCTTGAACGGCAAATGCTTTCTGAGCTTCTCGAAGAGTGGCAGGGCTGTTTCTGACTGGGTAGTGGTGTGGTTTCTTTTTCAGTTTGGGGGATGAGGAGGCTCCACCCCCCTAATTTTGGAATGCAAGTGGGCCATATTCGAGGAGAAACCCATGTTTGGCGTTTTTGAGGGTAGGTTTTGGCATTTTCCCTCCTTAGCATTCCCCCAACATACTTTGAGACACTGCTTTCCTGTTAGCGGGTTTGTCAAAAGAACACTTTCAGACCTCTAGATTACGCAGGCTTAAACATTGGCCCTCTCAAGATCGATGGTGAATCAAAATATGCTGCCACATGCTATATGCGTGTTAAAATGAGCAGAGAGCACACATTTCGGAGAGAATTAGATGAGACACCACTCAAAAGAGCCATTAGCGCACTGAAATGAGACTTAAGGGCGATCATACAACAGTCGACCAGAGAAGTAATGTTAAAATAAGGCCGGCTAAGAGCACAATTCATTACATTACGAAGGCTCTTGTTCGGCAATGCATTTTAGTAGCATGTAATACAATGTCCGTCTCATATCTATTTCAAGTCTTAAATACCCCTGACACCTAACGGCAATGCCAGTTTGATGTTAATTTCAGACCCCATGTTCCACTGCGGACCTGTCAAAAGCCTGTACAGCTACTCTGCAAAAGCCAGGTGTTATCAGCACGTGGGGGGGGGGGGGGGTCGACGAGTCGGCGCCGGACTTCGACCCCTCCTCGCGGCCGCACGTGACTCGCTTTGTCCATTCGCGCGGAATGCCAGGCTCAAATTTATTTGTTTCCTTGTTCTAGCAAAGGTCTGACAATTAGTTAGGTGTTTGTAATGATCATAAGTGCAGCCTTAGAGCCGATGTTGATTACTACTGCAGACAGGTGAAGATCAACGTCCACCTAGTGAGAACGTACGAACGTACACACCGGGCTGTGTCTATCAAGATCCGTTTGATGGACAGCGTCTAGCTTAAGTGCCGTCCCTGTGACATGTAAGCGCAATGTATGGGGTGTATGAAACTATAGGCGTAAAATGTATGGCGCAAAACCAGACGCATCGGAGCAGGTACAAACTTATCACACATCAGCGAACGCCGCGGCTGCTATGTTCGTTGTTCTGCCAATCCCTCGTTTCAGGTGACTGAAATATACTTGTCACGGATGCTGCTCATTCCCGCTTTTTCCGGTGACTTTTCCCCCGCTGAATTAGTCCGAACGTTTTAATGGATGGATTTGTGAAATCAGAGCCCACGCTAAGCGGAGCTTTATGCGTGAGCTCTCACCCACATTATCGGATCGTGCATTTCCAGGTCAACAGCGGGACTTGGTCGCGGAAATACAACGTACTACAATGCTCGGCACCGCCAGTCCTTCAAGCTAACATCATCTGACCTTAAGTGTGGCCGCTGCCACCTGCCGCAGGCTATTCCAGTCAAGGGCAAGTAGCGAGGGCATAAAGCGTGTCGAATCCCCCCCCCCCCCCGCGTGAGGGTAGATCGGAAGGCAGGCGCTCTAGCCGACTGAGCAATCGGGACGGATAAACGCAATATTTGGTCTGGTATCTTCTTCCATTGTTATTTTTCAGCAGTGTCGCGTTTCCGTCCAAGGCGAGAGCCCCGTGACGCCAATCTGTGGTGAATTCCAGCGGACCAGGCTTACCATTCTCGACAGGCGAAGTAGATCAGCATAGTATGGACTGGTAGATGCTCGTTTTGCCTGGCATACCGAGCAAGGGTCTGTGTGCCTCAAAGTTTGTTTATAGCGGAGACGAGCATTTAAAAATCAAAACCTCAAAGCACGCCGGATGACGGCGATCCTCGCGCGCCGCCGCGGGCGCCCTTAAGGACAAGCGCAGTGCGGGACAGTCTAGCCGCGCGCTGACAGGCGGCTGCGGTCGGCACTACCGTCGTCGCAGTTACCGTCGGGCCCCCTCGACGCGATGAGCGCGCCACCGAGTCGGGCCGGCATGTTTGGTCGATATTGAGTCGCGGCTAATGCTGATATTTAGACCTAATATCCCCCGAAAGGTCGAAAGGGGTAAGCCGATTGCAAGCCGATAGCGCGTCCATGGATCAGAGCGTGGGGCCGCCGGGTTCGGAGTGGCGCCGGCCGGGCGGCAGCGGCGGCGGGGGAGGGGCTGTCCGGCTGTGTTCCGGCTGAGCGGCGCTGACCGTATCGGGCCGCGGCAGCCGCCTCGGCTGGCGCCGGCCCAGCGCACCGCACAAGAAATCACTGGGGCCTGTGAGTGCTGGAAGCGATACAAGTGGCGTGGTGGACAGGTTAGGCGCCTCCACATGTTGGTCTTTGTAGCAAAGTGCGCTAAGTTTCTGAACAGAAATTGAAAACACGGTCGTGGTGGTGAAAAATAGAGCTTTAACAGGGGTTGACGTATTGAGAAAACATACACGCGGTGCTTGACAGGCAGCATTGGCCAGCTTTTAAACAAACTTTAAAGTATATTTTCAGTCATTTTACGGCCAGCGTGTCATGCCATGTTAGCGTTTCGTCACGTGAATTCATGACAACATGGTCTTCCTCATCAGGTCAAGCAAAATAACCTTCGATGGGCTTGGTATACTGCAAATAAATTTCCGCTCACGCAGAAATATGTTCCCCTGCTCCAAGCGAAGCAGATTTTACTGGTCCGTTCAACACCAGACGTTTGGCATTTCCAAGGTGCTGGCGGAATGCCAAGCTCCAAACTGGTGATCAAAGCCATTTAGCCATACGGAATTCCAGGAGATCCAGGATTATATAAACCCAGCTCTGGTAAGTGCAAGCAACATGACGGAAAGGCGCGGGTACATCAACTCTGTCACAACAAAAGCCTTTCCTGCGCGCGGGCGTGAGCACCAGCGTGGTAGGGCTCATGCCTTCCAGACATTGTGGGCTGCTCCCTTTGCCATCCCTCTGCGGCCTTTTGTCTAGAGAGGGTTCCACACTGTTTTTAAACATACATTGCGGTGATTTACGACACACAAGAAAGCTGGTCTTGGTTTTGGTGGATGTAATTAACTGTCACCATTAGTCAAGGGACCGTCCAAGAGCGTTATCACACGGGTGATAGCACGACTAACGTTGCAGACTGGATGCCATCCAGCTCGCCTGACAGAGGCGTCTGGGCAGCCTTGTTGCCAACAGCCAGCCTTGTAGATCGCTCCGCGGCTCCGGCTGTGTAACAAGAGCTGCACTGATAAGCTGACGCTCGCCAGCAACAGCCGCCAACGGACAACGAACGTGCCGCGGTACCAGCCACCGACGGACGACGAATGTGGCGCGCTACCAGCCACCGACGGACGACGAATGTGGCGCGCTACCAGCCACCAACGGACGACGAATGTGGCGCGACACCAGCCACCAACGGACGACGAACGTGGCACGCCACCAGCCACCAACGGACGACGAATGTGGCGCGCCACCAGCCACCAACGGACGACGAATGTGGCGCGCTACCAGCCACCAACGGACGACGAATGTGGCGCGCTACCAGCCACCAACGGGCAACGAATGTGGCGCGCTACCAGCCACCGACGGACGACGGACGTGGCACGCTACCAGCCACCAACGGACGACGAACGTGGCGCGCTACCAGTCACCAACGGACGACGAATGTGGCGCGCTACCAGCCACCAACGGACGACGAATGTGGCGCGCTACCAGCCACCAACGGGCAACGGACGTGGCGCGCTACCAGCCACCGACGGATGACAAATGTACCGCGCTACCAGCCACCGACGGACGACGAACGTGGCGCGCTACCAGCCACCAACGGACGACGAACGTGGCACGCTACCAGCCACCAACGGACGACGAACGTGGCACGCTACCAGCCACCAACGGACGACGAACGTGGCACGCTACCAGCCACCAACGGGCAACGAACGTGGCACGCTCCCGGCGCGGCGCACACACGCCCGTCGCTCGTCTCTTTGGTTAGGAAGCTCGGTATGGACGCTCCCTTGGAATGCTCGGTGAGGACCTGCTCAGCTGGCGGTCGTCAGAGGAGTGGCTGTGTTGAATGGCTGCTCTGGAGAGAGCGTCAGGTCACGGGGTCGTAGACGTGACCCGCTGTAGACGCCTGCACCCCGGTCAGTGCGTCGCGCCATGCCCACCGATGATGCCGACTAAGGTGTCACCAGTGCAGCAGTAGGCGATTGCTGTAACCCACAGGAAACACAAAAGAAAGGAAAAGTATTAAATCATACATTTCCTGTGTCTTTAAAAAATGCGCCCATGGTAAGATCTATGTGTTCTTATTGTAGTGCATATCTGAGGAGCGATCGCATACAGTCGACGAGCTGCGCGCAGCTGAATGGACCAATCCACGGTGTGCCTCGACGCTGTTAACTGACGTGACCGGGAGCTGGAGGAGGGCGCCACGCCAGAGACAATGTCTCATATGGGAGTGGCTACAGACCAGTGAACGGAGCGGCGTGGGTCCTACCGTGATTCTGGAAGCCCCACGGTGGCCTCAGTCGTGGCGACAGCCGGGTGGTGCGACAGTGAGCAGCCCCGGCCCTGGTCAGCCATCGGCGGCAGGTGGCAGCCAATATCGCGAGCCGTCGCTGACGTCACTCGAGCGACAATTACGCCGCGCCGCTATCGCCGCCCCCTGGCCGTGTGCAGCGCCATGCGGTCGGAGCACGGGACCGCCGGGTCAGGCGCGGCGGTCAGGTCAGGGGTCAGCCGAGCCAGCCGCGGCGGTCAGCACGCAGGCCAGAGGAGGGCAAGACACTCCGCACGGCCCTGGTGACGGCCCAGCACCAGAGCGAAACAAACAGATCCGCCGGGTCTGGAGGGACAGCGGAATATTTTCGACGCATGCGTTTAATCTGTGTGATGAGGTGGCTGCTCGCGTGATTTAACAAGGATCTGTGGGATGAGCGCAAAAACACGCCTCGGATGCCAATGTCCAGCGGTGCGGCGGCGCGTAAACAGCGCCGGCCGCCGCACCCTCGGAGGCCGTCCACCGAGCGCCGCGCCTGTGCACGGCACCTCGTTCGGGTTCGACCTCTCCACCGGCGAATCGGGCGGCGTCCCGCGCGCCGCCGCTCTAATACTAAGCACGGCAGCGCTGACGTCATTTTCCAACGGACTCTGGCAACGGGGCAGATAATAATCGTAAAACGCAGCGACTAAATTCGCAGTTGTGCCGCTTGCCGGGAGGCCGGCCGTCGGCTGCAGGGTCCGGCGTTGGCGGCGCCTGCCCACCGCCACGATAGATTCGGCCGCTCCATGGGGGCGCTATGCATAACAATGTTCGATCGGTGCTGGGAGCGTCAGGCGCGGCGGATTTGACGGCCGGAGGCAGCTGGGCGAGCGCTTTAGCTGCGCCACATACGCCGCCGCTGAAATCGAGTGCGCCGTGAGAGGGAGCCGAGCGGTCCCGCGCCGCAGCGAAACCAGGCCGCTGGACCGTCTCGAGGAGGATGAGGCGGAATTGTGGCAGCGGAGAGTGTGCGGATCATCAGCGGCCTCCCCACGGGCTGCATGTGGAAGCTCGCAGCGTCTGTCAGTGGACGGACGCCGCGGGCCACCTCAGACAGTTCAGACGGTTGACGCCCGGCGTACAGCATTGCGTGGAACGAATGGACTCGGGAGACTTATGCGCGTCGCCGGCAGGTTTGGAACAGCCGGAGTCGGCTGTAGAGGAGAGAACGGCCGCGATGCCGGCGGCAGGTCAGCACTGGCTGCATTATCCTGTGACAAGGCCGCCCGCCGCCTGGCACACCACATCAATTCGGCCTGAGAAGCACAGACCAGCCAACCTCGCCAGACGTGAGGCTGAGTGGAACCACACGGCAACACGCTGGCAGAGTTCCGGAAAAAACAGACGGATGATGGTGGAGGCGCGCCACAACTGCAGGCCACCACAGGTCCAGATAACCACCGCTTCAAACGAGTAGCAGTGAAGCCAACCAGAGCGGGTCACATTCATCCGAGCATGCAGACAGCAGGGAATATCCAAATGATTCCAGTCAAAACGGCAGCGTCATGACAATACTTGGGAACTCAAAGGCTGATTTTTAGAAACGTAGAACTTCTGCTGTTGGACCTTTCTGGCTAGGTTTCTGATGCCCATAAAAGATGAGTCATTCTTAAAACTGTGTATTATGATACCACGCACTTCCATGCCACATTACACATTGGTTTTAATGCGCATGCGCACAGGCCTTGGTGCGCTGAATGTAAGGGTATATCTCACCCCGTTCTCATAACCAGGACTCTCTTCCAGCCTCGTCCTGGCTCGTCGTTTTTCATATCGTGGACTGATATTGAGGGAGCCGATGAAGATAAAACTTAGAAGAAAGCACCTGTGGGTTGGGCTCAACGGGATCTTGAAGTTAACAATGGATTTTATGTTGCTAGGTCAATAATCGACGTTATTTTGTCAGCTCAAAGTTTCCCGAAAAGCTAACTTTTCAGCTTTACAAGCTCATCCGTACGAAACTGAGCCCCTTAACACACAAGACCTAAACAGGCGAGTTCCTTGTTCAATTTTGACGAGAACCGTGCATTGTTTCACGTGTTTGACCATACATGTATGACGCTGCATGGCTTCGGTAATGTTACAATGTCGGCCCGCTGCGCATGCTCCAAGGAATCGTCGGCTGCTACCCACCGCCCGCGCATGCCACAGATCGCGATGCAGTGTTCCTAAAAAATCGGCGCTGCTCCAAAACCACAAATGCTACGGACATGTTTTAGGGTCAAAATGCGCGCAATGGATTTCTCATAGGCTAAAGACAATTTTGGGCGCGATTGCACCAAATTCCGGAGAGGAATTTCCAGAAAACCTTCGAGGAAGGTCACATCGATCTCCCCCATATCAGGGGAGGGGGGCGGGGGCGAGATCTTCGGTGCTGATGCCACCGCAGGCAATGCACCAGATTTGTGTTTAAAGCGAAATCAATCGGAGGTTGCCTCGAAAATTAACGTTGCATTGGGTTGAACTGAAACTTGCGGTATCACGGCCGGCCCAATCAACCACTGGCGCCAATGAAGACAAACCAATCACTAGCGAGCAGGCTTCTGACTGAGTGCCGGTCGATTCAGTACTCCTGTTACTTTGGCAGATTTCGAGCCGCCGCCCACACGAAAGTGCGGTTACCTGTTACGCCGGTGCGGACAGGGAGTGTAACAGCTTGATTACGGACCACGTAGTGCGGCCCTCCCCAACGACAGTAGAAGAGCCTGCCGTGCAGACTGATCCCACCCCGGCACCGGATCCCGATGTTCTAGTCTCGGATCCCATTGTTCTGGTCCCGGGGCCTGCTGTTCTGGTCCCGGGGCTCGTTGTTCTAGCCCCGGATCCCGTTGTTCTGGTCCCGGGGCTCGTTGTTCTAGCCCCGGATCCCGTTGTTCTGGTCCCGGGGCTCGTCGTTCTAGTCCCGGAGCCCGTTGTTCTGGTCCCAGATCCCATTGCTCTGGTCCCGGATCTCGTTTATTTGGTTCCGGATCCCGCTGCTCTGGTCCCGGATCCCGTTGTTCTGGTCCGTATCCCAGCTGACGTTACTCTGATGCCAGCCGGACCGCGCCTTTCAAGGCCAACTTATGCCGGTTCCAAGTATGAATTTCCTTTACTTTACAGGCGGCCTGACATCGTCAAGGTCACATCCCATCAGAGGCGTAGCTTCCTTTTCAGTTGGGCGTGAGCTTCAGCGTCCCACAACTTTGAGAAGAAGGTGGGTTAAATCCGGAGGAAACCTGCTTGTTGACGCATTTGGGGGGAAGGCTGAGTCATTTTTCACCGTCGCCTCACCCCCAGATTTTGCGAAACTACGCTCCTGCAACACATGAAGTCCGGCCTAAAATACATCAGATCTTATTTCAGCACTACCCAGGGTCGCATGGCCGGGCCGACAACCCGGAGCAGTGCCTACAGCTTCAGTCTGCAAGCATGCACAGTAAGCCTGCAACATGGCAGTCCGTATGTCCATGTCAGGTCCATCCAGCTACACCAGACCACACCAGATCAGATCCGATTAGACCCGAGTCCATGCCACCTTCTGAGTCGTCATCCGGATGCTGAGCATGCTTGGTAAAAGCCCCTTCCGACCAACCACAGTGAGCGCATTTGGCAAGGCCTACTCTCACTGGCTCATGTCAGAGCTGCTGCGCTTGAGACGGCACATGCACAGCTGTTAAGTAGAGCCTTTGGTGGGGCGATGGCCGACGGTGGCTGCCGCTGCCGGCCCGGGCAGCCGGCTAACAACTCCGGAGGCAGGTGGGGGATTAGTGACGGCTTCATGAGACGCTAATGGCGCTCCAGGCTGACGCGCTGGCTCCGTAGTGATCTTAATGAGCTTCTGGTCGGCCGACCGCTCCCCTATTTTCCTCGGCCGGCTGGTAAATTGTGCTGCATAATGACGCCTAAAGGTTCCCTGGCCTCAGCCGCACGGCCAGCATTAGCGGACTTTGGGAACAGAACGCCCCAGTGGCGGCATGTGCTCCCGCTGACGGGCGGAGCGGGGTAGGGGGAGGGGGCAAGCCAGGAGGCATTGCCTCCGAGCACAGCTGGTGAGATTTAGCGGCCTTGCGTGCTATCCCTGTCCGCAATGGCAAAACAAGTTTTATAATTACCTGAAATTCAAGCACTTCATCTCACCTTCTAGAGCACTTTATAAGAACTACGCCTGCATACAATGATTTCTGCAAAAACACACTTGAAAACTTCCGGAACAGAAACGCACTCCTTCCAATGCTCTGGAAGAGGATCTGCAGGCTCCAGTCTCCCCTCCAATGGCCTGCCGATGCGGGAGTCTCGGGGCAGAGCTGTGGCCGCCGCTGCGCCGCCCGATCAGTCCGGCGACCGGGCCGAGGCGTGTCGGCGACTCCGTGTCTGCCCGCTGTCGCCGTCCCACAGGCGCACGTCCACCGATCGCGGCCGGAGCCGTCCGAGCTGTCGCCACCGTCCGTGTCGGCGACGCCGTGTCTGCCCGCTGTCGCCGTCCCGCGGGCGCCCGTCCACCGATCGGAGTCGGAGCCGCCCGGGCTGTCGCCACCGTCCGTGTCGGCGACGCCGTGTCTGCCCGCTGTCGCCGTCCCGCGGGCGCCAGTCCACTGATCGGAGTCGGAGCCGTCCGAGCTGTCGCCACCGTGCGCGCCATCCATCACCGGACGCGGCCCGAGCGGCGGCTCGGGGTGCCTGTCGAGCGACACTTCGGACCTAGTCCAGGCCACCGGACCTAATCCGGGCACCTGGACCTACTCCGGACAACAGACGGCCGGACTTCGTTCAGACCACCGGACCTAGCCCAGACCACCGAACCCAGCCCAGACCACCGGAACTAATCCAAACACCTGGACCTAGTCGAGTCAACAGACAACCGGACCTAGTTCGGATTACCAAACCTAGCCGGGCCACTGGACCTAGCTCAAACCACCGAACCTAGCACAGCCCACCGGACCTAGTCCAGACCACCGGTTGCACCAGACCGGCGAGGTGAGGCACCGGGTCGGGCCCTCCGGCCGTCATGCCCCAACAGCAACACGTCGGTGTGGCCGGGCCGACGACGTCACGGCTGCTTCACACAGCTCGAGCGTGACGGACCGGCGGCAGCTGGCGCAATGCAACGTGTAAAACTTGACCTTCGCTTTACAGCCCATTTATGGCGCCGTGTCCGTGCCTGTTGCTCCGGTACGCGCCCTGCTAAGTCCACCTACCACCGGCAAACGTAACAGACAGGTTTTCAAGTGAAGCTGCTTGCTGACTGGGCTGTTATCCTCATGAGATAGTGCACGCCCGGCTACAGCCGTCAGGTTTGACCGCGGCTGGCCGCGAGATGGCCAGAAGCCGTTACAAGCCATCAACATGCTTTAGCTTTGTTCTGGGGCAGCCGTGCCCAAGAGCCCATCCAGCCGGCGCACAACGGTCTAATGTGACTATTTTGTCCACTTGGACACGGCCCGTTGGAGCATAAGTGGGCTCCGCCGAATCGATGCATCAAATTTAATAGTTAAAGCTCAGTTCAGTAAGGCGAAACAGATGCCTCATTCGGCGAGCACAACTGGTTTTCAGTGTCCGTGAGATCTCATCGAAACTTTCAAACGTGTAAAGGATGGCAGCGATCATAAGACGCGGGTGCGCGAAACGTTTGGTAAGGCGTGGGTTGCAGTGCAATCGGCACCTGCTTGGCAGATGACTGGGAAGATTCTCTGCCACACTTGGAAATGATGGGATGCCACACTCGGAGCGGCGCTGAATGAGTGTGACTTCACGCCTGCTCCGATCCTTTTCCGGAGGGAAATGCATGCCAGCAGAGAACAAATGCCGCCGACTACAGCAGATATTTGCCATTGATCAAATATTCAAAATAAGTGAGGGCGAAAGCTACCAGGATCACCTGTCTCCTCGAATGGAGTCGCATTTAGTCTCTCGAAGAGCCCTGAGGGCGGCATATGGGCCCATCAGTTTGGTTAGTGATGCCTAGTTCAGCTGCGCTGGTTCAATCCTGCAGAGAATGCTGGCGTCCAGAGGCCGTGATGCATGCCTCAGGTCAGGTGCTGCTCGAGAAGCCAATTCGATTATTGGGGTCACGAAAGACAAACAGCTCATTAAAGTAGACAACGTTTGAGCCAAAATATCGCTTGTCGCTCGGTGAAGGCTTTGCATTAGATTTGCGTGACTCATGAAGACCGTTGCGGCATCTCTGTTACGTCACTATTGTCAATCTATTAAGGATAACTGATGCACCGCGAGATCTTGAGTGCTGTTTAAAAACAGGCCACGAACGCCCTCCCGCAAATTTTCAGTCAGCGACAGAAGGAAAGGAGCATTGGCATCTGATCTAAATGTCGCAAATCGATGGTTGACGACGGACTGCATACAGTTAGAAAGAAAACGTTGACTTTAGTTGACGTAAGCGATCTAGTAATTGCCGACACTGTTCAATCATCTAAACGGACACGGTTGATCGGATGCACGTGAAAACGATAGCGATCCACGCGGGTCGTTGGAGCCAAGTGTTAAATGCCTCACAAGTACTTAATCCGACAGGTGTAACCGTACCACGGCTGTTGCAATAACTGAAAGGGCATTTCATCAAACGCAATTGACACTGGAACTGCAGGACCCCAGGGGTTCAACTGGTGTTCACCAGGCGCCCATATGGGATGGAAACCACCTCAGTGCAAGGCGACGCTCCGAGATCATTCAATGAATTCAGGAGCACCCACAGACCAACTGACGGGTGGGCCAGCCTTAGCCATGCTGATGAAGTAGATCTTATCAGACCAAACGGATGAAGTGGTGTAAGGGGATTGAGACGCCGAAGAGTCAGATGAGTGAATGGACGTGTGATCTAGTGTCATAACGCCGTTGTCGAAGTTGAATGGAGAATTGGTATTCACATCCCACGACATCAACAGAAAGGCGTTATGGCGTCATGCCAGCCAAACGCCTTGTTTAGTGCGGTACAAGCGGGTGATAACGAACACGAGGGTACCGCCCTACAGATGGCTTCAAAGCTTACCTGAAGAAAGCTGTACGCCCTTGTGAACCAATACAACTGGTCCCACCAATGTACATTGAATTTCCATCGTTTCTACATATTTTACTCAACAGTGAAGGCTACTTTGGGAGATTTACGAGCTTCTGCACGACTAGGATGCTTGAAAACCGTTGACAAAGGACCTGGCCTATCAATCACCTTTTGGCAGACGAGATCCATAAAGTATGATTGGTTCTCGTCATGTTTGGCTTCGGCCAAAGTGATTTCCAAAACGGAGCACTTATTCTGGGGTTATACTGATTGCAGTGAACAGGGATTGATTAGGTATGTGCAGTTTGTTGAGCCGATTTTGCTTGATTTAGACAAGTCATTTTATTCGAGAGTGACGTCAACAGAGACAACATTACTCGAGTTTCCGTGACCCCGTTGAACTGTCCCCAGATTGGCTCGAAAGTTCGGTAAACTAAATATGCGCGCTGACCAGTGTCGTGTGTCTACGACAGGGTAATATTTTCTGAAACAGATCTGAAGCCTGCTCGAGTCATTCGCATATACCATCGACCACAATATTTTCCGAGCGGCACTTTTCCCCCAATACAGACACTAGTAGAGAAGCACCACCACTGCTAATATATGGACGGCCTTCACACAGCACGGTTTGTGCGAGCTTGAAAATGGCAGCACGCAACGTCGGTATTGCTTTCTCTTCTCTTCTTCTTCAAAGATAACCGACCAGTGTTGAGTTGACATAAACATTGACATTAACCTAGACGTCAGCATTGACATTAACCTCGACGTTAACCTTGCCATTAACGTTGCCATTAACCTTGACATCAGCCTTGACATTAACCTCGACGTTAACCTTGCCATTAACCTTGCCATTAACCTTGACATTAACCTTGCGTTAACCTTGTCATTAACCTTGACATTCCCCTTTCAGCTGTCATACAACCCGCAATTAATAAGTTCTCTAGACGGCAGAAGACTTCAATAGGGCAAGTTGGTGGTTCATTCGAGGCCACCATGCTGCCACACAAAATGCTGTGACCTGACAGAAACTCTGGCCTAACAGCCATGTCAGGCATATACACAAATATAGCGCATTTCTTAAAGATCTAATCCGAACCTTTTTTAATGGATGGATTTTTGGGATCAGAGCTTACGCTAAGCAGCGTTTGTCATGTGAATCTCGACCCCCGCCATCCGATCGTGCATTTCAAGGTCAATGACAGAACCTGGTGGTGAAAGTTTAGCGTGCCACAATGCTCGATGCGACCGCTCCGGTCCTCTGACGTCACTTGACTTTTATCGTCCCATGATGGTCATCATATTTGACGATGGTCATTGCTTCCTCAAATTAAAGAAATGGTGATGGTATGACCATAACCCAAACAATTTTTCACATGATATTGGCGTAAGGTGTCGTTTATTATTATATGGGGATGAAAACGGTCCAGGCCATCCGTTAACAGAGGGGCGGAACCATGGACGACCTCTGTGCTCTTATATTCCGGCTGATCTAATTTCAAACCAACAAGCCGACAAGAAAGATAGCAGCAATGGTGTCCGGTGATGCCGCTATCCTACTCTTTTCACTTGTTTTTGCGACCCCCATCAGTGTTATTATGAGCATGCTATTTTCTGACAATCATTTCAGATAAAAGCTACCGGTATCGTCCGTGCAGAACACGAGGATCCGTTTTTGAGTTATCAAAAACGTGTAAGCACTATGCATAAACCACAACAGAAAAAAGACATCATTGTTTACCCAATGATGTGATCGCTTCCACACACACACTCCCCCAAAAACCATCCTTAAGAATGCCACGCAATTATAATCCGACTAAACGATACCCGTCATACCAATATTATTCATCATGGCATGCAATGCCTCCGCGTAAGATTTAACCCTCTCTCTGTAAACTTGACGACTCCCTGTATTGTTCCACGTCGGCGGGTGTGTTCCCAGACGATTACTGGCGGACCTATAATCAGAATGTTTTGAAATCGCTCACTGATTCCAGGATGGCGATGTGCCGCGTAGTTGGTTTTACGCCTTTATCTGCTCTTGTTACCGGAACCATTTCATAAAGACGACCACAAGCCAGCGCGTTCATTGTTTGCGTTGGGATCTCCGTGACTCGCCGTAAATCAAATTCGACATTTTATCAACTCCAACCAGACGGAACGGACCAGGTTCACCTTGCAAAGCGACTCTTCACTGCGACTCAACAACACCGCATCGCGCACCTCCAGACCGTACATGGCGCGAAGCCAACATCCATACAGTCAACACCACCGAGCACCACAGCACGGGAGGAAGCCACTCCATTCCACACCACCGGAGTCCATACGACGCCAGCCAGACACCACCGGAATCCACCCGACGCCAGTCAAACACCACCAAAACCCGCACAGCGCCCACCGTACACAACCCCATCCAACACACACGGCCCTGGCACATCCCTCTCCCGTCGACAGAGCTTCGCATCGCTCCGCCCGTGCGGCAGCCGGGCTGTGCGGTGCGCTCAGAGCAGCACTTCCGAGGCGCCCAGGGCGGGCAACGGCGGCGGCGCACCTACCTGGTCCATGGCTGCGCGGGGTCGACTGCGGCGGCGGCGGCGGCCGAGGCGGTCGTCGCCGCCGCCGCCGCCGACGCCGACGCGGCCTGCGTCGCCGCCGTACCAACGCATCGATCTCGACATCAAACATAAATGTGCGCGACGAAATCTGGCGGCACCGGCGGTCGGCGTCGGTATCATGCATAGGGCGAACGCGTAAACCGCGGGTGGGAGTGGAGCGTGACTGATCGTGTCAGACGCCTCTCGACGGGGGACGCTCGGGCTCGGGTGGCGACGGGGTGCTCTCTAGCTCCGGACACCGCCAGCTGGCTGGGAGTCAGCTCGTCACCCAACGACAGGTCAACCAACTGAGGCCCGAGAAAGCGCAATTACTTAAAGAAAATCGGGCGTTGTTTCTGCTAAGCGGAAAGTACCAGAATGGGGCCAAGTGGTGCCTGTGGTGCGGATGCTCACAGCTTGATCTGCACTCATCTGAGCATCATCCATCCTGCAAACCTGACAGCTTCCGGCCCTGGGAGTTCTGCCGGTGCGCCCCTCAGTCGTTCCTTTCGGCTCCAATGCGTCCCAGCTGTCCCACAAATCAGGCAGTTGCTCAGCACAGGAGGTCATTCAGAGCAGGCCTTCCTGGAGCACCCCAGACCGTCAGTCCTTGGGGACGAGCAGTTCTTCAGCCCGCCGGGCCAGTGGTCCCCATAGTCATTTTGTTAGCTCTCAGATGCTTGCCCCAGAGCCCGCAGACCCGTCTCCATCCAAACTGGCTCAGATGAAGCCCAGGCGCGGCCTGTGAGCACGTGCTCCTCACCTGACCACGACGTCTCAAACAGGCCCCCTAAACACCATGATGGACACCATAAACTGACCCGCCGGCTGGCCGCTGACCAACACTGGCACGAGCCTGGCGCGCGGGAGAGAGTGGCGCGGGCACCACACCTTCACATCATCTCCCCAGCTCGGCGAGCGGCGCCAGGGACGGCCGCCGCAGGTGGCCGCTCTCCCAAAGTTCCCAGCAATCTCCGATCTGTCAATATCGCCGCTATTTAGGCAGGGGTTTGGCGCCGCGCGGTCGACTCAAAACCGCCGGCTTCGCCCAGAGCTGATTCAACAACATCGAGCGAGCGTGGTGACTGATGCCGAGCCTGTGAGTGCCTCACGGCATGCATGCGGCTCTAGGTGCAGCTGTTAATCTTCTGCGCGCGCCTGTGTCCACGCACTCCGCGCGTTCGTGCGTTTGGCTCGCATCGCACCCGCTCATGCGTGCGCACGCTCTTGGGCATTAGTGTGAGCTTGTGCGTTGTGCACTCCGCAGTGCACACGGTGAACCAGAGCGTGTGTGGTGTGGCCGGCTGGCGGCGGTGGACCAGAGCGTGTGTGGTGTGGCCGGCTGGCGGTGGTGGACCAGAGCGTGTGTGGTGTGGCCGGCTGACGGCGGCGGACTAGAGCGTGTGTGGTGTGGCCGGTTTACGGCGTTGGGCCAGGGCGTTGTGGTGTGGCCGGCTGGCGGCGGTGGACCAGAGCGTTTATATGACGTGGCCGGCTGGCGGTGGTGGACTAGAGCGTGTGTGGTGTGGCCGGCTGGCGGCGGTGGACCAGAGCGTGTGTGGTGTGGCCGGCTGGCGGCGGCGGACCAGAGCGTGTGTGGTGTGGCTGGCTGGTGGCGGCGGACCAGAGCGTGTGTGGTGTGGCCGGCTGGCGGCGGCGGACCAGAGCGTGTGTGGTGTGGCCGGCTGGCGGCGGCGGACCAGAGCGTGTGTGGTGTGGCCGGCTGGCGGCGGTGGACCAGGGCGCCTATATGGTGTGGCCGGCTGACGGCGTTGGACCAGAGCGTATGCGGTGTGGCCGGCTGGCGGCGGACCAGAGCGTGTGTGGTGTGGCCGGCTGGCAGCGTTGGACCAAAGCGTGTGTGGTGTGGTCAGCTGGCGACGGCGGACCAGAGCGTGTGTGGTGTGGCCGGCTGGCGGCGGTGGACCAGAGCGTATGTGGTGTGGCCGGCCGGCGGCGGTGGGCCATAGCGTGTGTGTGGTGTGGCAGGCTGACGACAGTGGACCAGAGCGTGTGTGGTGTGGCCGGCTGGCGGCGGCGGACCAGGGCGTGTGTGGTGTGGCCGGCTGGCGGCGGCGGACCAGAGCGTGTGTGGTGTGGCCGGCTGGCGGC
This sequence comes from Pollicipes pollicipes, assembly GCF_011947565.3. Classification (NCBI taxonomy): domain Eukaryota; kingdom Metazoa; phylum Arthropoda; class Thecostraca; order Pollicipedomorpha; family Pollicipedidae; genus Pollicipes; species Pollicipes pollicipes. The sequence goes on from NW_023596545.1 coordinate 30,850,984, forward strand.
GGCGGACCAGAGCGTGTGTGTGGTGTGGCAGGCTGGCGGCGGCGGACCAGGGCGTGTGTGGTGTGGCCGGCTGGCGGCGGCGGACCAGGGCGCCTATATGGTGTGGCCGGCTGACTGGCGGCGGACCAGAGCGTGTGTGGTGTGGCCGGCTGGCGGCGGTGGGCGCCGCTCCAGCCGCTGAGGAGCGCCGCCCCGGGCCGCCGCTCGGCCTCCCCCGGCACGATCAATAGATTTTGGCAGCTCTCCAAGCGCCCCGGCCGGGTCGGCCCGGCCCGGGCGCATCACATCGTTAGTGCACGGCCAGCACTGCACTACGCTGACATCGCTCGTCGCTCGCTTGTCGTCCGCCTGCTGTCAGCCTGCCGTCTGCCTCACGTCCTCCTGATATTCCTCTGATAACCTCTACAGGCCGCCTGCTGTTCACTTGCTGTCCGCCTAATGCCAGCCTGCCATCCGTCCGGCATCAGCCTACCGTCCACCTGACGTGTCTGATGGTCGTCGTCGCCGCCTGATGCTCGCCTGTTGTTCGCCTATCGTCGCCGCCTGATGCCCGCCTATTTTTCGCCTGACCTACGCTCGCCGTTCGCCCTCCGTCCCTCTGTGGCCCGTCTTTCGTCCGCCTGTTGTTCACCTGTCGTCCACCTGCGGTCCGCCTGTGGTCTGCCTGTCGTCCGCCTGTCGCGGCGCAAGTTCCAGTCGGTGCCGAACCTTCTCCTGGGTGGCTGTGCTGTCGGGCCAAGCCGTCGGCTTCCCGGCCTGAATGGATTTGAATCGCGACGACTCTGGGAAAGACTTTGACAGCCGCCCGCGGACAGTTCGATAAAGCCTCTGCCCAGATCTTATGGACGCAGTCCCGCCCGCCCGTCTTCACTAGCGCCTCAAATGCCCCGGATGAAAAATGAAATACGGTTTTAGAGGTTGTGGCGAGAGCCATATCGTCTTTAGGGGCTCGTAAACAGGCTCAATCTTCTCGGGGCCGGCAAATTGTCCGCGATATACCAGCATTGGGGGCGCCCAACATCTGATGAACCGTGTACGATGTTTGAAAACGCAGCTATCCCAACAGAACCTGCGCTGGCAGTTTTGGACCATCCTGGACCATCTGGTGGTTTCCTTGGCACCCGGATACATTTGCGCGCTGATGTTACCTGCAGACTGTTTCCTAGACCATTCGGTCGAGAAGCGTGCTGCTGAAAGGATCCCCTTCAGCACGATCGGGGCTGAAGTGTTCCGCATGCATGCTGCATTGGAAACTAATGTAACGCTCCGGAAATATTCCAGAGATCAAATCTTGTGTTTGACGTCACCGTCCTCATGTGAGCGTCTCAATCCGAAGGCACGATTTGGGATGAACCACAGACCAGTGAGCTGTTAAGAAGCGATTGGTTTAGAATTTTACACATCTGCTAGCTGTGCTTCTGAGGATATATCGGCTTTTACCATCAATTAGCATCGAAGCTTACCCAGGCAGCTTTGCGGCCAAATGCTTTCTCCATATCATACTAGCTGGATGGCTTCGACAATAATACTCCCATTGAACGTGTTTCAGAGGCATTTTCCGATCGGCAGCACTGCAATGAGTTTCACTGCTCCCCAGCCAACACAGTCCTGCCCATAACCAATCGCTATAAAATGCTGGTTGCCAGGAGGGGAGCTAGGCCATTGCCATCTGCACAGCGTTCAAGTCGGACGAGTGGAACCAGTCTGATGCGTCTTGACTGAATCAAGCGGAGATTCAATTCGCATCGGCACTGTTGCGATTCCTTGCGACCAATATGCTGTGGAGATTGATCATTTAGTGTGATTGGACACAGGCAAAATCGTCATGGAAGCGAGGTAAGGAGCCATTGCGGAAAACCAGCCAAACCTGCTCAAATGAGCGAAACCTATAGCGTGCCTAGATTTGTATGAATACACATATGTATACAATGTATATATATATATATATATATATATATATATATATATATATATATATAGCCATATTGCCGTCGTCCTTGTAAATCGGCTCCGTTGGTGTTCTATTGATGCTTCAGAGGACATATTTGTATGTTGTATGCGATAATAAGTTGGTGCAATACTTCGCATGGTAAGCTATACTGAGTTATCATGTTGTGTCTCCTTGTTTCATCAATGCGTGTGACATCGTCAGGTCACAGGAAAGCACTATGTACAGCATACGCTGCTTAAATACTGACAGCAGTAACGGTCACAGGGTTACACGTTGAGTTATCTCAAAATTGGCCCTAAGTAACAAATAGTGCTGGATAGCTATCAAATTCAGTGGAATCGATAGCACTGGACAGGACTAGAGATCAGCCCTTTAACATAGGTTTTGTTGTAGAGCAATAAATAGCACTAATACTAAATATTACACTAACACTAAATTTAACACTAAAAACAACACTTAATAAAGTTGAGCTCACAAACACAACTTTAATAATGGTGTTCTACAATAACGTGCCCGCGGGACTGTCGCAGGTGGCGTTACATAAGCTACAGTGTGACAATAACAGGCGACAATAAGAGCATTGGCAAGCATTTCGACACCGAGGTGTGCGTACTTATACGACGACAAAGGAGCAGGACAGTTCGGCCAAGCAACTCCTACAAGTTGGCAACAGCTATATCCCAGAGCCAAGACAGCCAAATCAAGCTGCCTTTGGAGAACGCAAGGAATTTATCGACGGCCCTTTGACCAACGACTTCTCGACTAGGAAGAACGGGGCGAAAACCAAGCTTGGCTCAGCGAACAAGTAATCCTGGCGCCGAAAAACTTTGTTGCCGATTATTTGAACTGCAAGTTCTGGATAAGCAGCGTGGGGAGACAAGAACCTGCGAGCCGGTGGACACGACCTAGAAGAGGCTGTGAATTACCCATTGGAGTTCCTGGGAGCATTGGAGCATCCTGGGGTCACCAGGACTGCCATCACACAACTTGGTGTTCGAGCAAGACAGGCCAATCATGCTACTTCGAAGCCTGGATCCTAGAAGCTCCGCAGATTTAACCATTATGACAGGCAAGGTAAAGGGAGCGAACGTCTGCATCCTAAAAACTCCCCCATCCCGTCTGACATGCCCTTCGTGTTCTTCGGAGGGGCACGTGACCCGCTGAGCCGTCTCTGATCAAAGATTCAGTGGGACGGGGTGGCCTGTTTCGTGTCAGAGGCCCTTAGAGTGTAATCTGAGGCTGCTGGGTAGCTTCTGCAGATTATGTGCTACCGTTGGCTTTGGTTTCTGTGAAGTTGGATGGTGGTGGTGTGGTTATTTCGGAATGCGTTAACCGCATTGTTCCTGCAGATTATTTGCAAACGGCAATTTTGTTCAAGCATGTCACACTGTTAAATACAGGCGCAGATGGGGATAAAATCCATGACACAAACCAGATCAATCTTCGATTACAAAACACAACTATTCCAAACAATTCCTTTGGATCATACCTTTCTTCGTGGCCCGGAAATTGTCGGGGATCCCAGCTAGTTTATAATAGACTGACAGCGGGGCACAAGTCATCCCGAGGCCCAAGGGATATCTGTTAAAAAGCGGTTGAGTTCCTCCTGCGTTGACCTGTGCGCTGATGGTTGGGTTCTTTTCCCCGATTTGTACGGCCTCGCGAATTCGTAGCCTTCGAATGTCATGACAGACGAAGAGGATCGTGGTATTAGCGACCATCCATTGTCTTGTCGTAGTGTGCCGGTGTGTAACCCCTGTCATTGGCCCTTGCCATAAGATTACAAATATTTTATCACTTGGGTGTATTGTGGTTAGTAGAACGCTCCGATTTTTGGTTGGTTTGAAATTTTTAGGAATCGCAAAAATGCATATTTCGCTTTTTATAATTTCTGCTCTGCAAAATATAGCCAACTCTGGCCCACAACACGCCCAAAAACCCACGGGCTTTTGCTGGTCAAATGTTGGCGGGTTGACGAGTCGAAAAGTTGCGTCTCTAGTACGGGTAACAATTGTCGCTCCAGAAACATTGGAGTACATCAATAAAGGTAATGAACAGCAATGCCCGGCAACGTTCAACCAAGAAGACATTTCAAACGATGTGCCTCCGAAGTCTGCACCCACGCACGCACGCACGCGCGCACGCACGCACAAACACAAACACGCACGCACATACACATACACACACATATGTATATACATACATATATATATATATATATATATATATATATATATATATATATATATAATACCGAGTGTACATGATATCAGTGAAACCTAGCCGTAATGAAAAATGCGATGTGATTCAGTGCTGCTCCTTTACTAAGATAATATAGACAAGTCTACTAAACACATGGTTTTTCACAAAATACCTCAAGTCAGGAAAAACGAGGCATGGCTACTTGATTTCTGAGTCGCCAAATGAAAATCACGGCGTAAAAATAATTTTCAGGACATGGCCGTGAGTCTTCCAACAACGAGTTACTGTTCTATCCCAAAACATACGAACCGGGCCTGACCATTCGCGTCAGGTGTGCTACCGTTCTATCCCAAAACATACGAACCGGGCATGACCATTCGCGTCAGGTTTTGTGTGGTCGAAATCGCTGGGTGATATCACAGCTCGCACGTGACAAGAAAACGCGCCTAGGCAGATGTTGAGCACGGAGACGAGAGATGGGCACTACGCGGTGTCCAGCCGGCGCTGGCCATGCCGTGGCAGCGGGCGGTGCGCACTGCCGGTGATGACACGCAGCGTCGGCGGGGGAGGGGGTGCACTCCTGGTGGTGACACGCAGCGACGGCGGGGGGAGGGGGGATGCGCTCCTGGTGATGACACCCAGCGTCAGAGGGGGGGGGGGGGAGGGGAGATGCACTCCTGGTGATGACGCGCAGCGTCGGCGGGGAGGAGGTGCCCTCCTGGTGATGACGCGCAGTGTCGGCGGGGGGAGGTGCCCTCCTGGTGATGACGCGTAGCAGCGGCGGCGGCGGCAATGGTGCGCTCCTGGTGGTGACGCGCAGCGGCGGCGGCGGCGGCGGGGAGGGGGAGACGTGTGCTTCCAATGGTGACGCGTAGTGCCGGCGGGCAGCAGCGCCGTCGGTGATGACGCGCAAACGGCGCTGGCGGAAAGGGGGGGGGGGGGGCGCTTCCGGCGGTGACGCGTCACTTGACCCAGCTGCCGCGCGACCGCAGCTACACGAGATCGCCATCAGAGGCTCTGTGTTCACTCCGGCCTGGCCAAAGTCCGCCGGGAATAGAAATGCTGATCGGGCCATCGTTCTTTTAAACGAGCTCTGACCCTCATTAACGAGCGCGCGGTGGCCGCGTCGCATCCCTGCCCGAGGCCCTCGATCAATCACTCCCGGCGCGACCAGAGTCGGGGAAACTAAGGCGCAGGCGCGCCAAATTCGTGATCGCCCCGCAGAGAGGACCGGTGATGAGGAACTTCCACGCCCGTCGCGGACGAAGATCTTCTGGCTGTTGAAAAGCATGCTCAGCTCCATATACGTTTAATTGTTTGGTACCACGCTTAGTGAGCACTTGTGAGAAAGCCATGCCGACGCGAGGTCATCGGCTGCACTTTACTTAAGTCTCGTTGGAAAACAGATAATGACCCCTAAGGGGAGGATCGTGCATTTGTGTTGCTTTGTGCCGCCCACAAATAATGTGCATAAAGACACCTTTAGTGTTTCACGTCAGTTCTCGTCCAGATATTGCGGTTGACCTCCACCGACATGTGTGGATGAAACGACAGTTTATTTCCAAACTCACACGTTAACGTCAAACCGGGCCGTTCAAGCCGGGCCGTTCATGACGGGCCGTTCATGACGGGCCGTTCATGACGGGCCGTTCATGACGGGCCGTTCATGACGGGCGCAATTTAAGCCGTCATGGGACACACTGCGCTTGAAATTGTTTGATGCTGGTGATAGTGTCAAGTGCGCAGTGGAGGCCCAAGGGGCTGAGCCAGCACCATGTCACGTCCCGCTGGCGGGGCGGCCGTATCCTTTCCAGTATCCAATCAACACATCCTCTCCGGGGCGTGATGAAAAGGCGTCTTTTTCTTGCATTTTTGTTAATTCTTCAAGAGACCCTCTCCTTCCCCAGATTTGGCCAATCCTGTGGAGGTCATCGCCCCTCCCCCTCCAGGCCGGTCTCTAACAGTTGATGTGGCATGCCCCCTGCCCCCTTCCCCTGTCTCCGTGCCTGTGGACATTTTCACCACCCCAACTATATTTGCAACTTCAATCGACAATACAGCGGAAGAATACACGATAGAACTGTCAGTACCCACCATTGGAATGTTATACTATCAGCGCACTGACCACAAAAATGGAGCAGCGGTTGTGAGCCCAATGTTATACACCATCACCAAAACCCTAGTTAAACGCAAGTGAAGCAAGCCACGCTGAAACCGCATGTTAAGTGTTGTTGATGTATGCTGACGATAATAATTCTATTTTGTGATATATTGCGTTATTCTTTAGAAGTTACGATCGGTATTACGTTTATCAGCAGAGCATATCATGGAAGCAGATCTATTTTGTTTCCAAGTACAACGTTCCTTTAATGTTGCATTCACTAATGATATTACTTAAGGTGATGAGTTTGTTGTTTCTTTGTTGTTTGTTGTTTGGCCACCAAGGAACGTGCTGAGTTTTAACAGTATCTGGCGGACAAATTGATAATAGATCTTCCCAGGCATTAACGCAAACTTCAAAGAATGAACTCCGCAAAAATGTGCTGTATAAAGTGTAAAACTGTTGGGTTGCAGTAAAAGTGGTGCACTAAGCTGAGTTCACCAAAATGGTTAAAAATTTGTGATGTGTTAAAATGTGCGACTACCGGTGCCCTAAGATTTTTCATAATGAGCTGTCTGTCCCCAACAAACGAAAAAAGATGTTTGTCGAAGAACGAAACCAAATCAGTTCATATCAGTTTTCAGTCAACCTTAATGTGGGATTTATATTGACATCACTTGTGGGCATAGGTCAGATGAGGTCTAAACGAGGTCTGGATGAGGTCTGGACCATCCTGAGCATTGTGGCACGTCAAACTTTTGCACAAAAATTCTGCCGTCGAACTCGAAATTATGCCGTTGAATTGAAAATTCCCGGCCGAATGGTGAGGTCAGTGTTTACTTCACAAGCACTGCTTAACGCGAACTACGATTCCAGAAATCCATGCAATCAAAGCGCACAAATCCAGTTCAAAGAAAACTTTCACTTCTCGAGTTTTATTGTGTAATTCCTATTCTGTGTTTAAAATATGTAACATTATAAAATGCAAGCTCAGCTTGACGCTGAAGTATGTAACTTTGATTGCTACACAAATTACACCGATGCGCAGTACATTACTTCAGTTTAGGCTGGTCTTCACAACTGGCCGGTGCGCAGCGCTCTGTTGGCCGGCTCTGTCTCTCCATAGACAAAGGTAGACTTTCCGCAGACTTTCCATAGACCTCTCCATAGACTCTGATCTAACTTAGCTTAGGTTTAGTGCCACATAAAGTACTCAAGCTTTACACAGTGAATGATTTTTACATGCGCATACTATTTTTTACTAATCTGAAATGTACTTATAGTACAACTTACCACAAAATACGACGATTTATACCATTGAATTGGCTGTGCTCAGTAACAAGACATTTGCCACTAAGCTATAAATGATACTAAAAATCTTCATTCCGTATGCAGTTAACTTCGCATTGCAGTGCAGCAGCGCTGGTCCGTCCACATTTCCCAACATAGCGACGAAAGTTCCCTTTGCCGCGTGCCATATCCCCAGACACCATGTTTAACACTTGCCATGCCGAAACATCGCTTTTACACTCTTTCAGTCCTTGCACCGACATGACATGTAGAGCTCACAAAAGGATATAACCTTACCAGGTACGATCAAAGATTTACGAAGGTACGAAGAAAGATTGATACAAATGAAGTCAGAATGGTGCCCGTGGGAACCATAGCGTAGGAATACGACGTATGAATTTATGTGCCCAGGAGCTCGCTTTTTGAAGAGAATCGTGCTGTAAATTTATGTGTGCCGGGGGGGGGGGGGTGGAAGGATAGTACCTGTTGTCCTCTACTGCGTGCTTCAAAAAGTAGCGGCATGCCCTCTTTGACCGTGTTGCCACATTTATGAGAATTATGACGGGTGCAAGATCTATTTGCAGGCCAAGTAGTCAAACCTGCTGTGAATTGGCCAATGTGTGCGGTGGCGCAGTTGCGCTCGTGCAAAAGCGGATCCGGCGTTTTTGGACTGTTTTCTAAGATTGATATCAGACCCTCTCAGTCCGTGAGAATGACGCTCTCTGCATGCTGTGGGCACATGTAACGTTTAAAAATTACCATCTTTGTCTCGCCCATAGCCAAGCCAGCAGTCAACCAAGTCGCGGTTTTCGAAAACGATCTCGATTACAACATGCCGGTGCTTAACCCAAGTGAGACGGAAACGTAAAAGATGCCTTAGTGGATCCCAATTGATGTTGGCATGCGAACGCTCAGCGTATTTGAGTGTTTCTCAATGCTTTGGTCACACCCGCCTGAAACATGACCCACCGCGAATGCGCGGGTTTCTTCGGTGCAAAAACCCGTAGCCGTTCCATAAGCTTGTCATAAATGCTATAAAGCTGCACGTGCCCCCGTGGGCTACTATGTGCCTAAGCGGGAATCACATTACTTAGGCATCATCAACCGACACATTTCCAAGGATTTGGGCCTACATACTTCGATTCCCCATTTACGAGCTGATTTCACAAGAAAGGGAACATTCCTCCTGCTGGGGTCACACTGGTTCACACGACAGCCATCCCACTATATTCCAGCCTGGTGGTTTCTGCCCCTCGTTCATGCTCTGGTCGCGATCCAAAACGCCACTTACCGACATTTTCTCCATTTGTGCACCCCAGTGCTACGTCTGTGTTGCGCTAACACAGTGTGAATGCGCTGTACAGTATAATAATCTTGAGCGCTCTGTTCTCTCTATCTGTGCACCTCACTGCTACGTCCGCCCTCCGCTAGGTCGATGTGAAGGTGGTGTACAGTGTCTTGAACACCTTGTCCATGAAACTGTGACCGTTTGTAGAGGACATCTCAGCCAAACGCTTGTCGTCCTCCATAATGGTGACCATGGCCTTCTGAACAGCCTCCTTGGGTTTCAGCAGTCACGCAACGCGTAGCTGGTGCTCTGGTTCACGACGAACCACCTATAAATGAGGCATTTGTCCTTGCGAGAGGGTGACGGACATGTGTGACCAACCTTCCCCCGCTTCCCAAGCTCATGCAGGAGTTAAGGGTAGCGTCAAAGTCCGGCTTGGATTCCTCCACGCCGTCCTAGATTTCGTCCTCGTCCGTGACATGGACCTCAGCCGACCATCGGGAAGCCTCCTTCTTGTCCAGGAAGCCGCGGCGGGGCTCGCGTTTGGACACCGTGAGAACCAAGCGCTCCACATAACCCGACAGGTGTCTGATGGCCTGCTCGGTCCCAGAGAATCCCAAGTATGTTAGAAACTCCGTGACATCCGCAATCTTGCGGACATTTTGGAGCCTAACGCCGGCTTCTTTAACAAGCGTAACCCGTGTGTTCATGGTTTTGCAGCCGTTTCACTAGAGGCAAATCGCTCTTTTTGGAGATTTGCCCCATCGCCCTTTGCACAAAAGGCAAAGGGCGATAAATGTCCAATCAGCGATGGTATATCCTTCTCGCGCCTTCCTTCCATAATCTAGGTGGAAATGGTGGAAAAGCGTGGCAACGGTACCACTTCCACGTGCAAATCAAATAGGCTTATTACGCACATCGCATATTTTCAACGCCAATGCAGTTAAATACCCCCAAAAACGAAGTGTTGTTTATTCTGTCACGGGACAGATTTCTACGTGACTGTTCAGTTTAGGCTGGTCTTCACAACTGGCCGGTGCGCAGCGCTCTGTTGGCCGGCTCTGTCTCTCCATAGACAAAGGTAGACTTTCCGCAGACTTTCCATAGACCTCTCCATAGACTCTAATCTAACTTCTTGCTGATACACTGGTGGGTTCGTATGTCACTGGAGCATGCGGTCTCCAAAGGGCGTCTCCTTGGCCCGCGTGATGGCGTCCCCGTAGTGCTCGTCCAATCGGTACCTCTAGTAGCCTCTAGCCTCTGCAGCCTCTGTGAAGCCTCTAACCGGTACCTCTTAGTCTCACCGGCGTGAGTTTTTTTATCAGTGCGTGCACGCTATATGTGGTTAACAACATTCTGGTGACATAACGTTCCGCCTGGGAGAGAATAGTTGGCATTCCAAATTCCATCTGCAGCCCAACCTGCATATATGCACTTCTGAGTTCGCCTTCGCGGCCGCATCATCGACAAACCATTACGGACGCCGAGGAGAAGTCAACCTCATTCAGGAGACCGTGGGCCACCTTATGTCAAGCAAATGGTCAGCCAGCCCGAAGCCTGCTCAGCAGAAAAGGCTCTGACTCTGCTAGCTAACTTGGACCTGTTCGAGACACGGTAGACTGCAGTCCAGCAGCCAGCTAAGCAAGCTCGGACTTGGCTGCATTCTCCGTATACAATGGTGCTAAAGAAAAGGTCGGTACAAGGCGCGGGTTTGTATGAATAAGCTTTAGCTCGATGACTTGCTACTGTCTATCTGTGATTGTTCATGAACGCTTAACAAAATGCGCATTGTACAATACAGACAGCATTTCAGGACAACAGCTGGTAGGCAAAGTACTTTCATTCATTTATTATTTAGTCATTAGCAAATTTAGGTTTGCTATGGCCAAAAAGGGAAACGAAACGCTAAGAGTTCAAAAAGAATCAGCAGAAATTTTCGTTAGGTCCTCATCGATTCCGCACGCCCCCAACAACCATGATTGTCACACAGTCTGTCAT
>NW_023596545.1:30866813-30901995 GCF_011947565.3 Pollicipes pollicipes
CTGTCTAGATAGACAGATACCTGAACTTTTTGATGGAGAAAATGATTGATGTGCCTACTTCAACTACCATGTTATAATGTACCGTGTTATCAGCCTTCCAAACAAGCTCGTCGATGGCTGATTGATGCACATAAGCGCTGCAGATAGTAAGCTAGGTAAGCGGAGCAAGTAAACTAAGTAAGCTAAGTAGGCGGAGTACGTAAGCTAAGTAAGCTAAGTACGCGGAACGTTTATTTCAAAGACAGCGCGCTGAGGAATAATCAATCATACAGAGGAGGTGTTTATCGCCCTGCATCTTTGTTTAAGCATTTATCGATCATCCACAGAAGAATCGCCGACAAACTTGCCCCATTATGGTGCATCCGATATGTACATAGCACTATGCTGCAACGGGACAAGTGCTGTCCCAGGCGGGCGATGATTAAATGTGTACTTCATTATGCTCAGCGTCAGATGCAGTATGAAAATTTAAACACACACCACGCTCCTGCAGTTTAGTAGAGGGAGTGGGGAAAACTTTGATAATTCAAAGCACAGAGCAGACGTGCGATTGGTGGAAAGATTAATTGCCTGAAGTTTTGCGCAAACGTGTCCTTATGTCGTGAAAATTTAACGGCACTGTCTTGCCAAGCGAAAAGGCGTTAAACTGAGCACAAAACATCATAACACGCACGTTTTTACCCGTGTCTGACGAGAAACATGCAGAAGGCAGACACTTTATAAGTATCCCCGAGAGATTTGCACCTTCTTACTCCTGCTGAGAGGACTGGCCGGGCACAAGCAGGCGAATGTGTTCCCAAAGCTATGCGCAAGCTTGGAAACTATAATATTTTACCGACGCTTATACTGAAAACCGTCTACATGCTGGCACGGTTCGGTTAACACCAGTGTCGGTCTTTTTGTTATATCTTCCATCTCTCTCCGCATGGTAAGTTAAAGTACCGTGGGCTGCGTTTAAGCACTAACTGAGTTACTTGCCTTAAAATACTGTGGGCTGCTTATAAGTATCAACAGTCACCAGCACTGCACTTGTTACCTCTCATCTTTTACGCGCGGTCGGGTGTGGGGGGCTCATTGGACCCATCACCGTGATTTTTTTTCCAGACTAACTTCCGAAAGGTGCGGCGTATCCACGCCTTTCGTGTGGTGTGGCCAAATGTTGTTAGCTTATTAGATGTGCCTTGTGAAGTCGCTAATCTATGGCAGGCCCTAATCGGGCTATGCCTGTCAACGAAGGCAATTCCTAAGGAATCGTACGGTAGTATGCGATAACTGAACGCTGGACGACAACATGCAACTTTGAGATGAATTCCCAGACAACTAGGCAATATAGATAGGATTACGACTCATTCCATCGACCTTGGTTCAGGTACATACATTGGGCCAGGTCAAGGTCAAAATCCAACCGACTTATCCCCGAAACTGACTCTAAGGGTTAGTTTCCCTCGCTGATTTTGAACTTCTTTATCAAAGAGAGGTCAATAGACATCTTGTTTTGGCTTTGTTAAGTTCAGGGGAGATCGCTGGTCTTAACTTGCCCCGATTAGCTTTTTGGTTCGAGAGCTACGCCGCCTGACGCATCTGATGACACTTATTCTAAATTCAAATATCAAGGAAATATAAGAAATTTTGATCGTCTCCACCTTTTGAAGGTCAAATCAGGTCAGTGACCTGATGCGAAACAATAATGGCATTTGGCTTTAACTTGACTAGGCATTTATGTTAAACATGGTTTCGTGAGGAAGTCTAAGGGCACTTCAGACACCGGTCTCGTGTTCGACCTTTTGACCTTGTTTTTGGAGTCCTACCCACTCTATAAGTTTGGTGTCTTACTCTTTTTTACATTTCAGGGGTAAAATCACGCTCCCCATCCTCGAGCGCGTCGCATTCAACCGGCCAACCTGGCTCGTGTTAATTATATCATTTTCTAGCTTTAGAGTATTGAATGACGCTACAGGTATGTGCTGTTACACAGAAGCTGCACTGGTCAAAAAGACTGAGATTGCCGACCGCAAATTGTGCGGAGCTGGAAAGTGCTGGTGGTCTGTTGGTCCGTGGGTGTGTTCCAAAATGTCGCTACTGCGCATGCAGTAACGTTCATCGAACACTCACGAAATTGGCCAGCAAAGATGACCCACTTACCTTTGACGGCCTTCAGCTGACTGCCAACCATCTGTTTCGCAACAAAGGCGGCCATCTTCGCGACTCCTCGCTCTCCGCCGTACCACCGACTGAAAGAAGCGGCACGGTCTCAGCTCACTGACAACCCCGCTAAAAGCCACGCCCAACGGCACGGCTAAAAACGGCTGTCAAAAGCAATTGCCGCAGCAGGCGAACAGGGATTTCTCCGCAGGCTGATAGCGCGCGGCAATCTGGCGACGGAAGTCAGCTGTCGGTCTTCGTCACTGGGCACACAGTGAACGGCATCATCAGCCGTTATGTCCCCCCCCCCCGCCGGGACGGGTCCAGGTAGGGGGAGCATGGGGGCATGCTCCCCTTGGGCCCCGTAAGGTGTTGGCGACACTTCGGGACACCAAATCTCGTGATCAATAGACACCGAAATCTTCACTTCGGAACCACACAACCCTTATTCTCAAGTCACCAAAATCCCAGGGCACCACAAATGGCCTCGAATCTTTATTTTTAAGAGGCACCAAATTTGAGGGGCATCACAGTATCCACGCCGTGTCTCTTGACAAAATTCTGGATCGGTCTATTCAGCAAAAGACGACCAAAGCCTTCACACCGGATCACCATAACGCTTACTTCCAAGAGGCACCTAACTCCAGAGGTACCGCAAATAGCTCCAAACCTTCGCTCTTAAGGGATACCAAGTTCCAGGGGAACAGCAATGCCATGTCTGTCACCCTGACGACATTCTGAACCGATCTTTCCATTCTCCTCCCTTCCGTGTTTGTCCCAATGCCTCAGTCGGTTAGCGTACTTGCGTTCCGATTCACTTACCAGGTGCCGGGAGGGTTCGCGTTGCTTGATATCCTTGCTGTTTTACCCTGGCTATTATGGACTGTGGTCGATAGCAGAGTGCGGTAAAGGCCAAATGACGTCAGAGGGTGAAGGGCAACGTGGAGCGTTGCGGTACGTTAAATGTTCCGCATTTGAAGATATTCAGGCAAGCTATGATGGAAAAGCTCGCTTGTAACTATTGGTATGCTTTTAAGTGCAACAGACTGCCCTAGACAACGTAATTTCACTATTTAGCTTTTCAAAACGTCACCACTTGTTTACGCCATGGACCGTTTGTATGACTTCAGAGTCGCTGCCAGACTGGCCGTGTCAGAAGTGCCACTGTAGCGGAGGGACCAACTCACTTGTAGTACATGAAATTGCCGAGAGACCTTTTTGTTTAAAACCTTAACATTGAGACCTGTCCTGACTTTCAATATGGTCCTTGAGGAGGCGGCCTTTGGGTGATGTTTCTATGACATCAAGCATCTCTGGGTGCCTTCAAAGTGGGAGGCACGAAATAGTAACTCAAAACTTCATACAATTGTGGAACAGTCCCTTTACGCCTTCGCTGTAAGTATAACTAGAAGCACTGCCCAAATTCCTGCATTATGTGTCACGAAACGTTGTTCTTGTTCAGAAATTGCGGTTAACGCGTTGGGCTGGTTGCAAGGTAATTGCTGTCCGTAGCTACTCCGATTCCAGCTGACGCACTGCCGACACGAATAACTCAATGGTCAATACGTCTTGACCTTCAACACAGTATGGCCATTGAGTGGGAGAAGTTCGTGTGACAGTTCCATGACATAATACATAAATGGGCGACTTTAAATTAGGAGGCACGGAATAGGCCGTTCAAAATAGTACCAAACAAGGTCGAATGCGCCTAGCCTGGACACGAGAGGGTATGAATCCTCAAGAAGAAGATAGCTGCAAGCTACAGGAAATTATCTTGAAAATAGCTTTCTCAGTTAAAATCCCCATACACATGTGGAACTGTCCTTTTAAGCCTTCGCTGTCAACTTATAATCTTGGCATGGAGTTTTGCGATTTGATGGTGTTGTCAGGGCTCAAGCAAAAAGCACCACTTTTTTGTACTGAGCCCAAAATGTTATCCCAATAAAATTTAAGGACCATTTTCTTTACAAAACAAACTGAAATGTCTCCGAAGATTCGTACGTTTCATGTTGTTTATCTTGTCAATTTACGGCCAAATGGCAATGAATGCGCACCACCCACTCGCCTGGCATATCAGCCTGTGCAGCTCACTTTGATTGCGGTCAAACTTCACTACATCATGGGCCGGCCATCAGTCACCCCACACCTCTAACCTGTCTGCTGCCGAGCGCATGCGTCGGGACCAGGACTATTCCTCACAGCAGCTTTGTGCTGCAGTACAGTCTACGGTTCCAGAACCAGCGTCAAGGGACTTCCGGGACAACTGGATCAAGGGACAACCGATTTCTTCGTTTTATCTCGTA
Organism: Pollicipes pollicipes; assembly: GCF_011947565.3. Classification (NCBI taxonomy): domain Eukaryota; kingdom Metazoa; phylum Arthropoda; class Thecostraca; order Pollicipedomorpha; family Pollicipedidae; genus Pollicipes; species Pollicipes pollicipes. The sequence continues at coordinate 30,871,259 of NW_023596545.1, forward strand.
TATCGTGCCACATCAAGGCCGAATGGCGATGCATACCCACCGCCCACTCGTCTGATATGTGAACAGAATCGACCGCAAAGCAGGACAGGTCACTTTGAGTCCGGTCAAACTTCACTACCACGCCGTCGGACGAATGGGCCGGCCATCAATCACTCCACCCCTCTGACCTGTCTGCTGCCGAGGGATGCGCCGGGGTCAGGACTGTTCCGCACAGCAGCTTTGTGCTGCGGCACAGTCTACGATCCAGGCTTGACCTTTGAGAGCCAAGGCAAGCTGGAGCACGAGGGCACTTCATTAATGCTGTGATCGTGCGTGTTGTGGTACCCTGTGGCAGCTTTCTTCGCGGTTTCGCTGCATGTGTGTGTGTGGATACCACCTGGCGTCTTGCTCATTGGCGGCAAGGTATGCGGGTGCTGTGGTGCCTTGTTCAGCTTTTTACGCTGCATGTACGTAAGCTAGGGCCCCACCAGCAGACGCACAGCGGTTGCGCACAATCTGACACTGCTCGACTGCTGGCATTACGATCTGGTGTCCTGCTGAGCTGTTACACTGTACGCACTCGTAAGTGGTCTGTTGCCAGACTGAGCTGGCACGCTGCCCGCGTATGCCTATGTTGCTGCGGCGTGGGGAACTGGGGCGCTCCCAACTTTCTTAGAGTTTTACGCCGATCCTATGAACGTTGGTTGCAAAGAGACTGTCAGAGACTGCCGTGTGTCTCCAGCTTGAGAGAACTTCTGCCACCTCTGACACGTGGCCTGGTGGCTTATTCAGCTGATGCGCAGTATTAAGACATCGTGCAATGTCAAGCAACTACGCTATACCTGTACACAATCTGGTGCCCTGCTCAGCTGCTAGCACAGCTGCCTCGCTGAACGTGCCTATGTTATCTGGTCCCCTGGTCAACCGGTACACCGTGCACACACAACATGCAACATCAGATATTGATGCCCCGCTCATCCGCGCCCTGTTGCACGCACACATGCTGGAACAAATGCTTGATATAGCGTGCGGGCCGCCCCTTTTTTCCTCAGCCTCTCCCTTTTCTGTAGCACTACAAACGGCTTCCTGACAGGAAGTTAAAAATTAGTGTCATCTATGACGTAAAAGAGAGTTGAAACCACCTGGTGATTCTCGCTCCATCCTCGCTTAACATTAGCGTGACGTCACTGGTGCCGTGACTTGATCACGTGGCGGGCCGCCAGACACCAAACGTAATGCTGAGGGACAACCGGAACATCGGAATATTCGTACACGTAATTTGAAAGCCGTAAACTGGATGCCCATATTACCAGCCAGCCGATTACGTATAATTTTAGGGCGAATTTGATGACATGCTTTGCAAGCCTTTGCAACAAGCCATTAAAATACAATGTCATGAAAAGTGACGACGCACATACGAGACTTGTTCGCAAGAAAGTGGCAGGAACATCGGACTGTCTTCGCGTCAATATCAAAGAAACCGTCGCGGGCAGATGTATCTGACCAGCGAGCCGACTGTCTATAATTTAACGACGATAACGATAATGCGCATGACAACCCTAAGCGGCAAGCCATAGCAATACGCTCGCTCTTATATGGCCTCGCACAGGTGATGGCACGTGGCCGTGCCACCCCCGGTGGTACAAGTGGGTGACGAGCGTGGCGAGTCTGTTGTCCGCAGTCAAGTTTTGGCTCCAGATGCGCCGGTTGCGCGCCAGATGTGCCATTCCCCGTCCGTGTCTATCTACATTCCGCCGTGCTCGGTCCGTACCTGCCTACATTCCGCCGTGCTCGGCCCGTACCTGCCTACATTACGCCGTGCTCGGCCCGTACCTGCCTACGTTACGTTGTGCTCAGTCTGTACTTGTCTACGGGGCCGGCCGTGCTCGATCCGTGCTTTTGCGCGGCACCGACAGTGCTCGGCCCCCTCGCTGTCGGCATAATCACCGTGAGTGACGAGCCACGTACGCCATGTCATTTAGATGTTTATGCGCATTGCTATGTTTGACACCGAAGTGGAATGTGGGTGGAATTATAGATAGCCGAACAATGACAGGTGCAGAGGACGAATATCTATTTGCGATTGTGTTATTTTTAGCCGAAGCAACGTCATATGCACAGCTAATGAATCGCTGGGCGCTGCATACAGGAGTCAGGGCACTCCCATTGTTGCATTTATTCCACCCCCGAGCATAGTCTGTTCGGCCACGGCCACTCAAAAGCCGCGATGATGTGAACTCACAGGCTGGCGTGTGGACGAAGTCGTATGGGCAGCTTGCGCGGCTATCGAAGCTGATTCATGGCTGGCTGTGCTTTGTCGTCGGGTGTGACTCGCTTTGTCTTTCGTGGTAGCATTTGTGCCTCGGAACAAAGAATGGCCTATCAATTCATTCCTGACCCCAAGTCAACGAATTTGTCGTAATAGCGAAGTTTCATTATGTTATTGCCTACGAAACTATCTTATATACGTATAGCTTCGTCTAACACTCCGTCGTCGCATCATGTTGAACCATGCCCTTGAAATTGCCTCCGCTGAACGACATGGCCTAAACTTAACCTGCTACAGTCCAGCGACGTTACAAGATAGGCATAATTAAGTTATACCAAAATATCTGCTATCCAACAGCCTATAATTAAGTAAAGATTGACCCGGCTTCGTAGTCGCTGGCGTTGTCGCAATAGCCATTTGTCAACAGTATCACTTAAGCCATTTGTTAACATATCAGCCAAACCTTTGGACGGGAGCGTTCGGAAATTATCTTGTAAAAAACTTCGAAGGGTCAAATTGCCCCGCCAGGGAGCGCGTGCTAACCAGCACTCCCTAGCGCAGGCAATTCGAACCTCACATGTGCTACATGTACTCGTACATGTACATGTACGTTCTTTGCGAGGTGAAGTAACACTGGTGTTTCACCTCGCAATGAACACATGTACGGTCAACGCTCAGCGCAGGATGCTAGCCGGCTGCCGCATACGGGGAAGAATGCGCAGGGGTAACGGAAGTTCTCCTGAGGTGGGCAGAGGGGGAGATAGCCGTTTGGTTCCTTCTTTTTAGTCAACGCCCATGGACGACCAATAGTAAATTTTAAGAAAGTTGTAGTTTATTCCTTCGTTGGAACTCGCCCCCTGCGTGGGCGTGTTCACTTCCCATACCGATTTAATGCTAGAGACTTTGCCGCAATTTAAGTTCGCAAAACCAGTGATCATGCTTGTCATTTAATACCACCAGATCGGTTCGCGGATATATGCACCAGTAGTAATGATATACTTGTCGCTGTTAAGAAGGCAACCTGATGTCCACCCTGCCTATCTCCAACAGTCCGCACGTGCAAGTTTCCTTTCTCATACTGATCGCACTTGCATTGCTATGTACATGAACTCGCCCTCTGTTTCGGTTGGATCGTAGCTTGCGCGTAGATTGGCGTGAGACGTAAATCGCCACACTTCCCATCAAATTCCACACGCTTGGCCTCCAGGCTATATGCACCCATCCCCCGCAGTTTGCTCATTATCGGTGCGAAGGCAGCCCGATGTCCCGGCCGCCCATCGGTATGATGAGCTCTCACTGAGCTATCCCCTCCCCCAGCACCATCCCAACCACACCTCATCCCCCTAAGAACTCACCAGCTGCGCCTCTGAACGTATAATCTGGAGCCTTTTCGATGGCTCGAGCAGTGTTAAACGCGTTGCCGGAAATGGCGACGTTAAAAACAGCAGTAAAAAGCACCCGGGGGACCTCACCAAAGCGGCCAGACGGCATTCTGACAGCCTCAGCTGTTATCGGCGAAACAGCCGGTTGAGGAACGACACGAAAAGGCCGGCAACATTAATCAGATGCCGTGAGAGAGAAAACAGTGGCCTGCGTTCCGTTTGCTGTGTGTGCGCTATAGTGCTGGCGCGAGCCGATTCTACCCAAAATTCCTGCGCTTCTCTTCGTGCAAAATGGGATCCAGCGTGGAAACGCGAGGGCTAGAAAATACTTGTACTGGTGAGTTAAGAGCAGAGCGCGAAACAAGCAATGTAAAGTAAAGGCTGAGGCACGATTTCCCTTTGTCTATCCCCAGCACAGTTCACGCAGACATTTCAGAATTTCTGATGTCTCGGGCGGTCCGCGCGCACGCCCAAGAAGCGCGTGTCGGCGAAGGGCGTCTGTCTGACCACGAGGTGGCAGCACCGCGCCGGGACAAGCCGGCTGGGGGCCGGTGGCTCCAGCCAGTTGTGTGACATTTTGAGAGGAAAGCGGGAAAATGCCGACAAAGCAAGCCACGTGTCATGTGCAGTGCCGCCAATTTCGTTTTTTGTCAACTATTCAAGGTAGATGGACAGTAGAATGCAGACCGACTGGCTGTTACATAAGAGCTGTGCAATTCAGACCATCGGTACGATTCCATATCACTTGCGTAGACGGGATAACATATTTTTCAACCCATGCTAAAATCGTCTATTCAAGTATTGTGATGGCGGTATTGAAGTTCATGCACTGGAACCAAGGGCATAGTAATATAAGCATCGATATGTTCTCTGTTTCTGTGCTGCTTTGTACAGCTCTACTGCACGTACCTCTGGTTAGCTGTGGTGGGGCGCTGGACAGCCTGCGCTATGTGAATGAACCGCTGGAAGCCAACGCCAGCGGTAAGCAAGACCGCTGCCTTACAACTTCTATTTTTTCCATCCGCGGCATACATCACGTCCCCTCCTTTTGCAACCCTGCAACCATTTTTCCTACTCAAGGTCTGACAATTGCGTGATGACAATGGTAAGTGACGATGCAGTGGTGACAATGGTGACTACGGCAAGGACAAAGGCGTGCCAAAATAGGAGCGTGTCAAGGACTTGGCTTAGGCGGGCCCTTTTTTCCCAAGCCGCAAAATAAGTTGGCTCTTGCCGCGTCCGATGGGCTTCCCAGATTGGTCTTGCCTCTCCTAATTTGAATATCAAAACCGTCTTTTTTAGATTTTTGGCGCTTTTTTTAGCGTTCCATGCACCTGGAGGCTGTGGTGGACTTCAGATGTTCGTGAGACCTTGATTGTTTTTGCGGGCGCCCACGATTTTCTTGCTTCGCAGTGTATCTACGCAGACGCTACGTGGGGGCATGGCTCCACGTCTTTTTATTTCCGCCTCTCACAACCAGTCATCACACGGTACCAGACGTAACCGACAGGAACCGGACGAAACTGAACGAACCGGGCGGGACTGGGCAGAAGCGAACAGAACCGAACGAACCATACGGGACTGAGCGGAAGCGGACGGGACCGAGCGTGATAGAATGGGAACAGACGTTCTAGAGTAAAATCGGATGCGATCGCTCGCGTCTGGATGAAACTAGGCGGAGCCTGACTTGACTGAAAAGGAGTAGGCAGACGTATGCATAGATGTATTATGTATGTATGCATGCATGTTTGCCAGTGTGTATACACATACGCATAATATGGGTGTGGATGTACGTATGTATGTCTGTTTTATGTGTGTGTGTTTGGAAGTATGCAGGCTCGCATGCATGTGTGTATATGTGTATGTATGCATGCACGTATGCATATATTTCACCGCACACATATACATTGTTTTCCGTGTTAAGCTTCTTAACTGCCAGAATAACGCCGAAATGAGCAAAGATTTTCTGACGAGCCAACTTCCTGAAAGCATTGGCGACTTGTTCAGAATGACGCAAAACGACACCCGCTAGACACGGAAACATCGATTGGATCAAGCATTTCCAAACGAGCTGAAGATTGCTTACCGTTGTTTGTATGCGTCCAGAATTATCGGAAAGCACTTTTGTAGATGTTTTCGAACCATTTGTCTAACCCTCTACATCAAGTCGATAGCTGAGAAGCTAAAACGATCCCATTTCATAAGTAAATATTAAATCGTCTACTTTTCACGAGGAGTAAACAAAGCAGTGTGGTGTTATATGTATGCAGCGAGCGTATAGAAAACATTAACTAACTCGTGCGGCTGGCGGTCAAAATGAAATGCAAGAGCAACACTTGCAATAAGGCCGTAAGCACACAAACGTTCCTAAAGTTTGTGCACACACATGCAGGCCTGTGCGGGAGACCCTCGAAACATCGATTACCTCTTGCTGGCCCCCGGGTGCAACCAGCAGCCAGTTTGTTATCAGGTGGTTGTACTTACAGGCGACAATCTGGATGATCAGCGCCTTAATTTGACTGGAATTTTTCCAACCCTGTGCGTCTTCAAAACGCACATACTATGGTTATATGATTTTTGCACCGGTAAAAGATTAGTGGAGGACCAAGTCCTAGTGCGATGTCAAATTTTTTAAGTCATTACTTCTCCCTGCTCTCTTTTAATGACTGTTGCCTCATCTGGCACTCAAATTAGCCAGCTTTTTTGTTTGTGTGTTCATTGTCTTTCGTTGTTGGTTGGCCGATAGTGTAGCAGCTTATTCATTCTCTGTTTGTGTGATGTTGCCGCATGGTCGTGTTGTGAATGACTCGCATTCATTTCGTCTTTCTAGACATCCTGTGTTCAAGCCGTAGTGATGTCAGAGCAGACCACTAGACGTCGAATACGTTAGACTTGTCAAAAAATTGCACGCCTTCTTGTTGGAGCTGTGCGAAAATGAGTCATGCGTAGCAACTAATGCAGATGGTGGGACCCGGGTCATAATGACATCAGTCACAGTATGTCTGTGGAGCATCCAGTTATTGCGCGAGGGCCGGAAAAAGAATCTTAAAAATGCTAAGACATTTTAAAAATGTAGAATCCCGTTAATCTCCTTTTCTTTCAAAACAACGGCAAAGGCTGGTAACGAATCTCACAGGGCGTATGTAGTTTTTTGGTAACGAATCTCACAGGGTTTATGTAGTTTTTATGTGTTTTTTTTTTGTTTGCCAGACGATGAAATTGTTGCTAGTTTTGTAATGTGTCGCGTGTTAGTATAAGATGTGTAACTGAATTAGTATATGCTGGTACGAGCCACGACTTGGCAAATAAGCCTTGCTATATATTTGCACGTGATATCCGTTATACCATATGGTACCGGTATATGAATATCATTTTTTCGGCGGATCTGCATCATCTGCTTCTTATCATACTAATCAATGACAAAGTGATGATAACCGTTTGTACGATGGACTACGGTGCGAAATTTAAATTTTTGTCTAAAATATCATCACCGTTTTTTCCTACCGACACAATTTATCGACGACGTTTGTCGGGTGAAGATTAAAAAACATGCTTGTAAAGGGGTCTATCGTGATAAAAATGCGGCTGGATGGTTGTAAGCAGAATCATGCTTTTGTGGTTTGGTGTGACGCCAGATTTCTTCCCATGGAAACTTTTCAAAACTTTTTTAAAACATTCGGTGGCATATCTGGCGCGGAGGCAACAAAGGACCATATGCTCGGCCTCGTCAGTGTCCATAGCTCTCCTCCAATACAAGACAAGGGTCCCTGCTCATAGGCATGCAGTTCTAATACAGCTTGCATATCTGAACATGACCTGCGATGAATGATCCTCAAATTAAATGATTATTAAATCACACATTGCTCGACACAGAGCATATGTACACAAGATTTTCTCTAGCAACACTTGAAAACGCAATTATGGAACAACAGACGCAAAATTCACACAACTGATTTCAAGCATCATTTAAAAATTGTTTGGACAAGTTCATTCCGTCTAAAAATCTTACCTACAGCTAAATTCAGGCAGGTTAGGTGGTGAGATTAGTGTCGAGGATGTATGCAGAACCTGAAGTAGGCCAACCTCGATGGGCCCTTGTGGCTCTTTGTTGGCCTGACGTATTTATGAGTCATGTCTCTATGACAACGCACTCGGTATTCAATGCCCTGGACCGATGCACACAGCTGATTGCCAGGCGTGATATTCTCCTAGATTTTAGGTGAACTAAAGGCATGAAATAAAAATGTCTAGGAAGAGTCGTGTTTAAGATAATAAACCTATTACTAGTGAAAAAGATGCGACTTGGTCTGTCAATGAAATTGATGAGTTTTTAGTTACAACAATATGTAGTTATTTTAGAAACTGGATTACAAAATACATGTAAATTTCATGCCAGTGAAATAACATGAAAACGATCATTTTCTGGTCAGAGAGTTTAGTACGTGCTAAAACTTCTTTGAAACATCTTAAAACCCATCATACAACTTTTCAGCGCATTAATCCACTGTGAAACGGCTATTAGTGTTATAGACCATGTCAGCTAATTGAGCCACGGCTGAAAGCAACGATTACCTACTTACTAAGATCGTAGGCCGAAACGGTTGAGCGGTTTCAACGTAATGCCTTTGATTCCCTATATGTTGATGAGGAGGCGTTGGCGTAACGCAGACCGATTATTGTCTTCAGACACATGTGGTTCTCTCAACATCTTAAGAACAGTGGCGTGAAACGGATTTTTATGTTTTGGATTACCTTATTTCTCCCGATATGTTAAGCTTTTCATGAGAGGGTATTGACGCCCTAAAATACAAATCAACAGCAATTCGCCTGAGAGTCATTATTGCATTTGTTATCCATGAAAAATTAACCATAATCAAAACTGGCAACAGCAGCAGTGAGTTAACTATCATTCCAGAAGAGTCTCCTCGACCACGGAGTAGTCCCGCCTGACCACACCCCACACCGCGTCACATCCCAACCACAGCCTGCACGAGGCTATTCGTTCCAACGCCTTCTTTTAGACGGCAGACACAATCGAAATAGGCCAGCGACCGGGCGGGATGCAGGAGCCGTGTCAGGCCAGGTCATTGGGAGGATTGATGACCAGCTCAGACGTCGGGATGCGCGGCGGCTGAGTCGCGGATCACACGCGTCATGGCTTAACGTCACGCCGCGTCCTGCGGGCTCGGCGTTCGGCCCAGCCCGGCCATTGATTTGAGCCAGCCCGTTACGGCAAAATTAACCCATCAAATAAACATCGAAATCCATCCACCGTCGCGAAATGCGCCGCGGGGCTGTTCAGGTCGTCCGGCACTCTCCTCCCGGCACCATTTGGAGCTAAGCCCTGATAGCTGCGAGGGCGGAGCTGACTGGGGCCGGCCGGCACTAGGGCGGAGGCGGCGTCCCCAGCCGCGCGGGCTGGGACTGAGGCCGGTCGGCACCTAGGGCGGCGGTGAAGTCCCTAGCCGCGCGGGCTGAGACTGAGGCCGGCCGGCACCAGGGCGGGTTAAGATCATCGGATAAAGTCAGTTCGGAGAGATCGCCCCAGCAGGTATTTGTGCTTAGACGCGAAAACGTACCTTCAATCACCCTTTCAAAAGCAGGCAGGTCGTAGCGTTGCTCCCACTTCCTCAGCAATGCATTGAGGTTCTTGCTGACATTATAAACGTAAAAGAACGGGTCTTAGTTAAAAGGCGACAGTTTCCCGCCAAAAGGTGACACAAAACTGTGAACCCTAAACTAAAGGACGAGAGAGTTAAACACGTCCACAAGTACATCCGTTTGATGACTAAGACCCAGCTGGGCGGGTTGGCTCGCTGACTGGCCCACAAACGCCGATCACAACAGCGGCAGGGCGCGCCCACCTCTGGCACGAGGCCCGGCAGCCCCATCACGGGCGGGCCCGGCGAGGAAAGTGGCGGGGATCCCCAGCCCGCCATCTCAATGGTGGGACCAGTGAAGAAAGACGCAGGGTTCCCCAGCCGGCAGCCGCTTATGAGGCCAAGTTAAACCATAGGCCTCAAGAACGCAAGTTTTCGTCAAAACTTCGAGAGAACATTCTTAGTCGTCTGGCATCCCAGGAACAGCTCAGAAATCCTTTTAGCATTGCATCGGATGGCATGGTTATTCAAAACTTTAGTTTTAATTCAAAACGATCTTTCAGCTGCTAAAAGCAGCGTGAAAAATTCCAGATACACTCGGAATGGAAGGATGTGCATCAACCACTGGACCGCACCCCTTCATCACGCCGCTGCACCACATGGACTACACCACCTCACCACACCGTTGTATCACATCGACTGCATCCCTTCACCACATCGCTGCACAACATGGACTGCACTCCTTTACCCCACCGCTGTGTCACTTAGACTGCATCCCTTCACCACGCCGCTGCTTAACATGGACTACGCCTCTAGTAACCGCTCCACTGCATCACATAAACTGCACCCCCGCTACCACACCATTGCACCACGTAAACTGCACCCCCGTTACCACACAGCCGACCCATCGCGACGCCAACCTATGGTTTACATAGACACGTTTTCGTCATCAACGTAAAGTGCTAAACCTTTATTTACATTTGCACATCTCGGGTAAGATAATTGGCCAATTTCAAACTATGTTTTTTCAATTTCAAACAATTTCAAACTTCTAATGCTGTGTCGTGCTCAGTATGTGTTGCATATTCGTAAAACTATCTTGGAAATGAATTAATTGATGACGACATCTTTACAAAATAAACTATAGTTCCATGGAGTTATCTGGAGCCAAGCTATCCGTTACAGAGATAAGACGCCGTTGCCCATCCGATCGCATGTAAACGAGCGGATATTTGGCTGTTGTTGCTCGTCCTGCTGTCTGAATGTAACATAACCTGTTGAATTCAGGTGGCTTGTTGCGCCTTAGATTAATCCATTCATCGTCAGCTTAAATGACAAAGTTCACTCAGGAAGTGTTTATTTTCGTCACCATGTACCAATAAGTTATGCTTTGTGGATTTGGTTTCATGTTTTCAAATCATACCAAAGCGCAGAAGTGAAGTGAAAAAGGTGGTACATGGCCATGAAATGCACATCTTGTGAGAAAAAATCGACTGTTTTGATATTCCTGGCGACAAGCTATGGGTCCCGCTCCTACTTATCCCATTATTCCTGCACTTCACAATTGTTTCCAAATCTGGCCAAGTCTGCTAATGCCAACGTGAAAACAGCTTGTGATTACGTTGCCATTGCGGGTGCGCTTGGAGCCCATTGACCAGTTTGAGGCATGTTTCGTACCGCAATGAACGACTAAACCTCCTTACAGGGCAAAAACTTACGGCGAGGGTCGTCGCGGCGGATCAACCTGTGTCCATGTGCAAAATGACAAGAGAATCCATGCAGCCGTCTGTGCTTCACGTCCAGCAAAACAAAAAGTGGACGGACGGACAGACAGACGTACACCAAAGAAAATCGTGAATTAGATTTTCAGACATATCGCGCACTTGACAAACAAAGCAGGAACCGTTCATGAATTATATTACGCACGGAGGAGAGTGCTTTCGATCGAGTGTAATGGAAGCATGACGAGGGAGGGAGGGGAAGGGCTTCGACATCGTGACGTTACGGTCAGGTGTTGTTGAAAATGTCTCAAAAATGTTTTCATAAAGGTTTAGCCTTGAAGCTACATACCGTTGGCTCCTTTCATGACAAGCATCACGCCAGTTCTCTCATATACACGCTGGTTCCCGCGCTTATGCTTATATACTGGGTATATCAGTAAATTACAGTATAGAATGTCCGATGCGATAGTGGTAAGTGCCCTACAAAGTTGTGGGGCGCCTTTCTTCTCCCCACTTCTGTGCACGCAACGTCAAAAATTGCCAAAGTTCGCTGAGAACGGCTGGCTCACTCACGCTTCTCAATTGGTCGTCCCTGTTATAGGTTGTGTGGCTGTAAACATCCGATTTCCGGAGTATGTGAAGAAGTGTGGATCGAAGCCTCGCGTATCCGAATCGAATCGATCCGAATCTCCGAATCGGTCCGATCCGTATATTTGTGCACAACGATAACCATGCGGAATTCGCTACGCAAAGCTTTGTGTACGACGTTTTGTGCAGCCTAATTGTGACATGAAGGTTCTCGTGCGCAGCGTTCCGTCCGGAGACATATGACGCGAGGTTTTGTCCTGTCACGATCGCGAAGCAATTAATCCATATCTATGACATGCTCGTCAAAAACATGCATACGTGCGTGCGTGCGTGCGTGCGTGCGTGTGTGTGAGAAAATGCACGCTTGAGCGTGCATGATACTTCAGACATTCCACACGAGCCGCTACTCCTGCGAGACGCTCATGCGTGGAATGAGGATCGCGCATAATCCCTGAAGCTTGATTTGTGTGTCGGTCTCTATTTCTGTCACAAGGAAAAATCGATGCTTGCGCATTGCTGTTTTACGCGTGGTAACACGGTTCGGGAGGTGGCCGCCGATCCTCGAGTGCCGTTTGCATGTGGCCGTTGCCCGCCTCTTACAGATGACGTAATGATAGCACAGAGCAATGATTGATATGGATGCAGAGATAGATAGCAAGCTTAGATAGCAATGATAGATAGCACTGGCAGCGGTGCGACGGCCGGTACTTCAACCACCAACCAGCAGCCTTTTCTGAAAGCTGGCGTTAGTCACGTGCAGACTGATGGACGGTGCTCGCAGTACGTAGGCGTATGTTCAGCCCGGTTGCAGTTTACAACTGTCATCAGGAGCCGTCAATGCTATGGCCTCATAACGTTTGATCGATGAATCGTCTCGGCGTAATCCAGGTTGTGGCACGGTGTAACAAAAAGCATTGACAAGGCCGAGTTCTCGAGCTGGGCTGTGGCGCACCGAACCGCAGCACCCTTGAGCATAGGAATGTGCACACGGTAGCAAAATTAAAAATGAATGGAGGCCTGAGCAGCAATTGCATAGGAGTGCATGACACTCTCTGCGCAGCTTTTTGCCAGCGCTCGTAACAGCGACCAGCCGACCATCCAGTGACACTTCTTGACGGTGTCAGTACCGGTACATAGGTCACGCACGATGCCCTTCTCACCTGAGCTCGCCTCTGAAGCACTCCACCCAGCTCAGTCACATCGCCGCGACGCTGGGGCGTCTGACTTCGAGACGTTCGGCGGGAGTGGCGCCCCGAGCTGGCCACAGCCGGGGGCGGCACTCCGGAGTTCGTCAGGCACGGCGCAGCACGCGGGAGTTACCCAGCAGCGGAGTGGGTTCAAGACTCTGACCGCTGCGGTGTGGGCGCTGCCATGTTGCGGCTATTGATTGTAAACTGTGGTATGGAACGCTTGTGCTGCCACCTAGACGAAAAGCGTTGTACCATCATTTCTCGGCTTTTATGGCAGGTGTCAGAGAAATAGAGAAAGGCGAATACGTGCATGTTTACATAAACAGGCACCGGCTGCAATGCAGATGGCATGCGATAAGCATTCAAATCACGCTTATAAGAGCGGTTTTCCGAATATGCCAGCGCGATTCATGGTGACTGGACTGTCACAAACATAGTTTGTTTCCCAAAGCTAGACCAATTCATCGGAGGTAGTGAAACTGACAGAGCCTGGCTCGTATTAGTGTGAAAGCACAATTTACAGGAAACGCAATCCTTTATTTACATTCGCACAAGTCTTACAACGTTCCAAAGCCTGCTCTCAGCGAAGGTTTGCTGCCGCCGTCAGCCATGGGCCGGTCCCCTGTCTTTCCGATAGCGAGCCCACACAAGCAAAAGGCAGGTACTTTGTTACGCGTGGTGGCAAACTACCTCAGCCACGGCCCTGAATCCAGCTTTGATGAAACAAAATTGCCTACCCGTTCTCTTTAAGATGAGTCAGAATCGTCAAGCTGGAAATTACAAGTGCAATACTGGCTCATTTAAGTGTAACAAGAACAGCCTCACACAAACCAAACAAATCTGAGTAAAATTGAAGCCAGTTTGAAGTTTTCCTCACAAAATTCCGAATACATTGCTGCTGTTTTTCCCTAATTCTTCTTTCATGTAAATACTGGCATGTTCAGTGCGATTAATGCATTTGATAGGATCCCTGTTGCTTTTATGGGTCTTTGTCAAAATAACACACCGTCAGTGGTTAACGGTGTGGGCGCTGTTTTCATCGCATCTAAGGTACTTATCCTCCTCTTTATACATACCATACGCATAACGTGAATTGGGCGAGCAAAGGTGTGGGCATTTGCCTCTGCCACTAGCCCGGGGGCGGATCCAGGCTTTCGTCAACGGGAGACCACTCGACAGAGCACCACTCGTCAACTTCCGGCTCCATACGGGCCGGCTTCCGGTCGACAGAGCACCGCTCGTCAATTGGCTTCCGGCGTTGGCAACTCCACGACTCTGACCTGTAATGGGTCTGTCATGGGTCTCGCGGGCCCCATCTGTTCTGTTCATCGTGTTGATGAGGTCCTTTATATATTTGCACACGAAAATCGGCGAAAATCAAGGGAGTCGGCGAAAATGAAAGGAGTCCCTTAAAATGGCATGATGCTAGACCCGCTAGAACTGCGTCAATCGGAGAAAAAGTATGGTCTACGGACAGCTGCGAGACAGTTTAATTTGTGTACGCAGTGTGATCAGGTTGTGTCACTTTAGTGTGCCAAGCTTCAGGTCATTTAAAAGTCTGCTCCCGCGTGTATGTCAATCTGAATATGGATCTGATTATGTTCACAGCTAGACGAGCAAACTTGACATGGTGATGCCCCGGGAACTTGCTCCCCTCCCCCCGCCCCTCCGCCCCCCTAAAGCTCTGAATTTTGGCATTTCTTTCTCAGACCCTTATCTCTGTTAATCCTGTATCGGCAGCAACCGTTTTCCTGGGCACAACCCGGACAGCAAATAGTTCATAGGTACATGGAGTATTTTTATGCTCCCTAGAGACTGATGAACGCCGTCATTTTTATCTAAGTATCTGTGATAGCATAGGGCAGAATTACTTTAAGTTGTCTGCTGAATGCCATCAAACACAGGCATTATTATTGATTGGAATGAGCGGCATGATTATGCGAGTACCAGAGAATGAGTCATTTTATCAGTATGACTGATGACCACTGTATTTGCAGTCGTTGCAAAAATCGCCCAGGCACATATCATCTTTATTAAGACTGTGAAACATATCCGCATTTTGTGGACGCGATAATTTTATGGCGTTTAAGCTTGTCTGCCCCGATTACCGATCACGCTTTGCACATCACGACAATGCCCATTGCTCTCCCCTTCATTGAAGCACACCACTCATCGCTATCTCATCACCCAAACACGATTCTGATGTCATAACTACATACTACCCTCGGAGAAATTAACTGTTTCAACGAATCGGTATTTTGAGATGTTTACTGGGCGGGCCTTGATGAACACACTTAACTGTCATAACGTCGTTGAATGGCTCGGGTCCGCAGTCCTTCACATGTGTGCACCTCTGCTGACCTTTTACACCATCTCCTCTGAAAATCCCCCCACGGAGGCTACTTCAGGCGGGGAATACCCTGCTCCCTGACAAGTACTATGACAGCCAAGTGCGATCTGTTCTTTGAGGTGGTTCTGCCGCAAGAGGTAGGTTGCGTCGTTACTCTTTCAACAAATAGACCAGGTATTATGGAACCTCTGCACTCTGCACCACTCTGAGATACTCAGCGCACTTAACGACTCTGAATCCTCAGCCAACTTCGCCTGAAATCCTGGTTTTGACCCATCAGCAACTGGCAAGGTGCCAAGAGCGTCATTGATCTCGTCTCCGACAAGGATAAGAAGCCGGGAGTTGATGTGTGCCTCAAATTCAAACAGTTCACAAGTTCAAACAGTTCAAGCAGCTTACAAGTTCCCACCGAACAAGACATCATGTGCCCAGGGATTCCCGCAAGCCTACCTCAACCGACCGTACCCACGGGTCCCACCAGCCATCCCACCACGCGGACTGCGGCGCCATATGGCTACACTCGGGACCGAGATGGCCCGAGTTTCGCTGCATCCGGGCGTCCGCGCCCATAAAAGTGGTGGCTTCTTCCAAATACGAGAGAAGGCACTCATCGCCTCGCGCAGAACTCCCTGAAGGCGAGCATGAAGTCGTCCAGAGGCAGCTACTCTGTCACCTCCGAATATGCAACACGGGTAACCGCGCACGAAAGCAAACAAAAATAAAGCTTTGTTCGCGAAAAATCGATGCAGAAGACAGACCCTGCAAAATCAACACTATCACTGTGAATGGCGGTGACTCAATGACACTCAGAGGGAAGTGGTGCCTACCCCTCATCTCGTGCGCTCGAGTCCCGTCTTTGGCAGCTTGCACACTGTCGCGTGACACACCGAGCCAAATGTCTGAGCCCTACAACTCGGAAAGCTCCCCGCAGGACCGTCACAAGGGCGGAGAGGATGGGGTGTTGGTCACTACCCGAAGGCCTGGAATATTGGAGCCTACATCTCACTCTCAACAGGCCTTCATCATTCGAGAATGGAGAGAGCTTCCATTCAGGTGGCCTCTCAGAGACTTATCGTCCCCGGCTAAGCATATTCAAGCCTTCATGAATTACCTCAAGCTGTGTCAAACGCAGCAGCTGTTTCCAGACGCCCATTTCTTCCAGGGTCGACAGATCACCGTCACTGCCACTCTAGTTTGGGCTACGAGCGTTGTTCACGAAACGAACAATCCATCCACTTACACGAACGGCTTTAGAAAGCCTGTCGCATCGGCTGAGACCGAGCACAGGTGCAGCAGCACGAGCTGAACTGGACATTTGGGTCTCTCTCTTTCTTTCTTTCTTTCTTTCTTTCTTTCTCTCTCTCTCTCTCTCTCTCTCTCTCTCTTCTCTCTCTCTCTCTCTCTCTCTCTCTCTCTCTCTCTCTCTCTCTCTCTCTCTCTCTCTCTCTCTCTCTCTCTCTCTCTCTCTCTCTCTCTCGGCAGGGCGCCCTTCCCGTGATACCAGCCACCGTGACCCTGTGAACCAGCTGGAGCTCTTCAGCCGCTCCCCTGACACCACGCGGTTTGTCAGGCCAGTAGGATTGAATGTACCAAGACGGTGCACCCCGGCGGGCACGTCAGACGCTGAATCTCCGTCATTCGATTCCAGACCAATTGCATCCACCGCTGGGGCTGGCGCCGACCGCACCGAGAGCTGTCATGGAGCATGTCAAACAGTGAGCTTCAACGTCTGGTCCCAGCCGAAAGGGTTCACGCACAAATGACACCAGACGCCAGCCGTGCGACCAGCAGCTCTCGCTGAGGGAGGGGCAACCTTTTTTTAGCGGAGCGACGCGGCTCCTTGCCTGCATCAGAAATGAGCGAACGGATCCGTCGGACAGCGCTGTCCGCAGGCACACCGCCGTCCCATAACCCCTAAACGAAGCGCCTGCAAGAGCACGCAGCTCCACGTTTGAGGTATCATACCACTCGGTAGGAGCGGAACGCGCGAAGTTAGCAGCCGCTTTATCGTTTTAAGCCCCTCAGCTAGCTGGAATACATCCACGACTGCTCGTCAGAAATGACTTCAGTCCCATTCGGCACAGCGTCTGAGACAGACCAGCAATTATCGCGATAACCGGCGTTGGGAGCCGAGAGGGTCGAACAGCCGGGCTTACACGCTCAGCACCAGCCTCGTGGTGGAAACACGCCGTATTTTCGCGCACAGTTCTCAGAAATAAGTTCTTACCACCGCAGGTGCGCCGGCGGATAGCGTGCGTAGGTGCAGAGGGGCGACATGTAGACATAATTTTTTAAAGCGCAGATATCCCAGCTGAGTATGATTTAAATGCTGAGGGAGTGCTACGTAAGCGTACTAACAAATAGACATTCGCAGCATGACCAAATGTTTGGGTGTCATTCAAAAGACCTGTGCTAGTGCTGTCAAGGGGGCGCGGTCCCAGTCGCAGAACTCGATCACAAGTGTTTTGAAAACACTGTCGCAGTTTATTTATAAACAAAGAGAGGCCACCTGCCTTTGAATGAGGCATCCGATGTTCATCCTCACGCTCATTTCACTCACGAAGCATTCTGACAAGTGGCTTAATGTTTCATTTTGCATAATTACAATACAATGGCAGTATGTCATGTCATATACCGTTGTCTTACTAAAACATGACAATTACGCGACCACATTCGCACGTCATCAATCATCCCGTCGTACACACAACTTCGTCAAAAACGGATCATTACTCAGAAACAAGATCGTCAAATGTTACACAAAGGCAAGCGGATATTGTTACAAAGCGGCAAGCATGCAACGTTACACAGCCGCGAGGAAGTAATGATTGCACAACGGGACTGTCTATATCGTCCAGTCTGGTGCGAAGCCCCTTGCGGGGGAGAGAAGCGGTGATGGCCGGCGACAGGCGGCAACAGAATGAGGCCGCATGATACGAAAAGGCTCAGCGTACCGCCGACAGGCGAAGAGCTGGCAGAGCAAGGACGCGCGCCGCCGCCGCCCGGGTGGCACGCTGGCATACAGCGGTAAGCGGGGTGAACAGGGACCGGGTCCGCCACCGGATACCGCGAGTCGTTAAAGGCCCTAAGAACAGCGATGTCGTCACGATGGGTGACAACGTCACTATCACCGCGCCAGCCTGCGGCACTTCAACATTCGCCGCCATGGAATCTCGCCGACGAACATCGGTGACGATCCTGGCCCCAGTTGACCATCACCCTTTGCACCATGTTTAGGTGACGCGCTACAGCTGCAACCCAGAGCGAGAGGCAGTGCAGAAGATGAGCGAAAACAGGACTGGATGAGAAGTTTACGAATCTTGGTCCATAGATGGTGACGAGTTTTATGCGAGGAGAAAATGGTTGAGTCATACTTTTTGACAACATGGAGCATGTTCATCTCCCAAGAAGGGCTACTTTCAATAGTAACCCCCATCATCTTTACGGATGGAGAAGGGCTTAATTGGTGTCTCGCGATGTCAAGGGCAGCCGATGAAATGTTCTTCAGGGATTGTGGAATGCTGAGAAGGAGAAGAGTTGTTTCGGTGGAATTCATTTTAAGGGAGTGAGATGTGAAATCGGATTGGATCACTTGGACGGATTCTTCCGGTGAGGATTTAAAAAGGGTAGTTGGTGCAGATGAGCGGAGTCAAGTAGTTGGGTATCGTCGGCAAAGGTACTAGACGTCAGTGAGGGAGGTAAGATGAGAGGTCGTTCGTGAAGATGCTCAATAGGACAACGCCGACCAAGGATCCCCGATGGACGTCGTGAATCAGCGGAAGCGAGAAACCGCCTCTCACCACCGGCCTCCGACCAGCAAGGCAGCTCTCAAACCACTTCGGATCAATGTGTTGCCACTGCAGCTTTGTCAGAAGCACGCAATTGTCGGCAATATTAAAGGTACGGCTGAGATCAATCGAGGTGACGGCGACGGTGAGGTCAACGTCAATCCGACGCACCGCCCACTAAACGGTGTCAACCAGGGCGTCCTTTGGCGAGTAATCAGACCTGTATACGTGCTGTGATGAAGCTAAATGATCATGGGTAACGAGCTCCGCATCGTTGCAAGGTACCTGCCAACATAAATCGCGGACCCGGCCTTGTCCCTGCCTGGGAGATGATCCCAGAGCCCAGACCAACAAACGGATAGACTTACGGGCGGAGAGCATCCTTATTGTGACCCACGGGCAGTCGTTCGCGCACTTCAGCCTCCCTATCGGGCCCTGGATCTTTGTTTCCGAAGAGCCCTTCGACCCCTCTTAGGACCTCCCCGAACAAAGCCCGTGACCGGCTCACATCCACTAGCCGACACATGACCCTTGTTAGGTACTGTGGGTCCCTGACCGACACAGAGGCCTCAACCATTGTCTCAGGGACCCTGACGTACACAGGGTTCTCTGGCTGACATTGAAGTATCCGGCTCTGCGGGCCGGGTTCCTGAGTACCACCTCCGGCCGGCCAATGGGGCCCTTGGGGCCCTCTAATCAGGCCTTTAATCTTAGGTCCCGAGCGGCCCAAACCTAAGGGGGCATATGCTCCTGTGCCCCCTCTGCATGCTCTTTTGCCTTTAACACAAAGAGGGCTACCCTATGCCTACATTCATTTTTCCTGAAACTCCATATCTGAAGCATGGAGGTAGCGTGGTACGACGCTGGTGGGCGCACCCAAGAAGCACATGCACTGGTACCGAGTGCGCCCGCCTAGCTATGGACCTGCCGAGATCTATTATCAATCCTGAAAAAGTTTCCACCCGTCGAGTCTGTTGTTTGTTTTCCAACACACGGGCGCAGCCGTGCGTAGCGACTCGCCATTTGTCTAAAGAATCGTCTGTTCTTTCCCAAATATAAATTCGTTGACACGGTGGCCCTATGAGCTCCCGTTGCCCAGCTGTGGACCGAGCTACGAACTGCAGAGCTACGGGGTTAATGCGAGCTACGAACTGCAGAGCTACGGAGGTGCTGTGTGTTACGAAGCTACGAGGCTACGGACAGCTAGGCTCGACACGCGTTTCGATGATTTTGTCAGGTCGCAAATTTATTGCCTTCCACGATCAGGCGATGAGACACGCATAAGTCTTTGCATTTGTACTTGTATTAGCACTGGCTTAAGACAATCCACATGAACACGTGGCTTTTACTGCCCAGAGTCATAATATTAGATCAAGATGCGCGCTCACCCACGCGTACAAGTCGCAATCCATGCACACGGGATAATATAACAGTGCAATACAAGTAAGACAATCCAAAGCAGAGGTGTAGTTTTCTATTTAGTTGAGGCAGGGGCTGAAGCCCGCTGCCCCAAATTTGGGAATAAAGTGGGCCAAATCCGAGGAGAAACCTGTTTCCTGGCATATTTTAGGGGCAAACTGGTTTATGTTTCCCTGTTCAGCCCCTCCCCAACCCGTTTTGCGACTCCACGCCTCTGGTCCTAAGGCATACATTCAGACCCGACCTAAAGCCGCAACCGTCGCTTCACGCCTGGGCGACAGCGGCTTGACCCCGTCTGCCAGCTAGTTGTTAGTGGCCGGGACACGGTACCCACACCGCCTCCTACCACTCCAGTCGTCGGCCTAGGGAGGTGAAGTAACCTGCCCCGCCTGGTGACCTCTCTCTCAAGTCGCGGTTGATTGGTAGCTCGGAGGCCAGATACTCAGGACTTTCATCAGCCAAAGCTCGGCGCGTAAGTGTTGGCATGCTGTGGTCCACTAACGTATGCATGGTTGTGATGAGCGTACGCATTATTTGGCATTGGTGAGGGGAGGTGCAACATATGTTTGACACAGTTTAAACCGAAAAACCAATTTGATTCCGCAATCGCGATTTGTATTCCATTCACTTGTACATGCCTTCCGTAGCCCTATTTAGAGTTGCGGCGCGTTCGGCCGATAGATAATCTCAGAAAATTATCAAAAATATGGGGAAATTTTCGGGAATGGCGTTTGGCATTTCCAGCACGGATAAATGTCCCAGACAATTTTTTGTGGCGAGGGAGAGTCACGGAACATTTTCAGAGTATGGTCAAGATAAGAATCTTCTTTGCTATGTATATCTTTGACCGTTGGCTGTGTATGACACACGGGAAACGGATCTGGGGAATAATTTCCGGACCCCCCGACCGTACATAGACAACCTCCGTAGATGATTATCGGAGAACTAATTATTCGTTGAATAATCTTCCCTCGGCCGAACGCGCCCTTGGCCTAGACCATTGACATATGTCATGTCAATGGACCAGACGGGCTAGACGGAGGAGTCTGAACTGCCTTATGTCTACGATTATAATACCGTCGAAATGACTCATCCGGTACTATTTGACCTTTTTGTGACCAATCAGCATCAAAGTAAGCTGGTGGTTTTGCTGATGTGTGCGTCATTTTGGTAGCGATGTGTTCTGTAGCGGGCAGTTTAAAAGGCAGCATCTTGCGCGGCGTTTGTGGCATTCGTGGCCTCGCTGCACTTCTGCTTGCGTATTCTCGCGTGCGTGTTTTCTACCATTAGGTAACTTGGTATGTTTCGTGGTGCGCGGGCCTGGGATGGTGTGCTGAGCAGTGAGCTGGGACTTGAGAGAGGTTGGGGTCGTGAGCCGGAAGTTCGGTGTGGTGGTTGATTGGTAGGTCATGACAAAATGATTTCAGCTTCTTTGGTGAGAGAACCCATGGTGATGTCCGAGGCACACAAACTTGTGCGATTCATCTGGGGTATATTGTCCGAATTTCAACCAAAGTAAATGGCAGTAAATCTGAAACGGACTAGCTGGAAAATGAAAGTCAGATTCAAATCTGACACCAGCACAGAATTGCAGTTTCTGAATCAGCATAAAATTTGTCTTGTTGGAACCAGAGCAGCAAATCTGTAAGCAAACACATCAGTGCATGTGTGCACACATGAACAAACTGTATTTTAAATAGTGTATTGAACATATGCAATGTATACACATGGTATATTTGCATGCATTATGTTGCATTATGTATTATGTACATCATTAAAGCAAAAGCACCATAAGCATTGGCATACTGATGTTCAGTAACAAATGTACTAGTACCTGAAAGAGGATAATGTACATATTCAAGATAGCTTGAAAGCTTATATGAGTCCAGGTAGGAATAAGATAAACTGGCTTGCTTTCTAAAAAGTAACTTTTGGTCTTGACAGCTCTTCTTGCTTACTTCTATGTTAATCTGCTGTGTCTCCACCAACCAGTGAGGTGGCTGATGTATTTACACTTAAGGTACATGTAATGCTAGCAAACACTGATCAAGTAGCTCACCTTGTGTAGTGTCAAGCTGACCATGCTGATTGACCATCACCCTGGAGGCAGCAAAGCATCCTGTTACATTTTGTTGTTGTAGTTATTGCAAGACAGAGGCAAATCATTATAGATTCCATTACAATTAAATCAAAATTTGATTTCAGGCAAGATTTGGGACAAAGTAGCTGTATTTGAATACTATCTTAGCCAAATGGGATCAATTCCAGAAATTTAGTTGATGCAGCTGAAGTCAAGCACAGGTCTGTGGGTTTCCAATAAGTATGATTATGAGCAAGTTTTACTTGTCTTTACCTTAGTGCATGTCATAGAGTGGATCAAAATATGTGCTCAGTGCTCTGGAACTATCATTATACCAAATAAATTAGCATATATGTTTTGTGTTCAAGTAAGCACCCTGTGCTGACTAAAACTTATGTAAAAAACAGGAAATAATTGTGCTTGTACAAACACAGCACTGGCATGCATGTCACTGGTTCATGGTTCATGCATATGGTTTGTGTATATCAAAGGTGAGGCATGTGGGAATCAATAATATGCCATGACTCCCAGTCAAATGTGTGTATCCTCTGGTTTCTTTGATTTCATCTTGCATTTGGGATTTTGGTAATTTTGCACTTCATTTTGTTCATGGCAGTCATTAATGTGTTCAAGTTGTTCATCACAGTCTTTATCTGCAGAGTTAAAACTTTACTTTACCTGGCCAGTCAGGATCACTGCTGAATGTAGACATAGTGACATGTTAAGTGGCATGGGGTTCATTTTGCTTTTACACTGTTTTACAATCAAAACAACAAATCCCAATAATCTTGACTGATGCTGAGGTATAAACTGCATCCATGCCAATGGTGGTTGTGTCCATAGATTTGACTGCATTTGGCATAAGCAGTACTGACTAAGTGTCACCATGCTTGCACACAACCATGTTTTGGGTAATCTCCAGCTGCCAGCTGCCATGAAGCATTGCTGAGTCCTCCTGACATGGCCAGGGTGAGAAGGAGAGCAAAAATGAAAATGAGGGGGGGGGGGACATTTGAGTCAACATCTATTTAACTGACTGATGGCCTCTGGTGTGTCATGTCACTGGTAGCTGACTGATATATCTGTCACTTGTGTGCCATGTCACTGGTGGCTGACTGATGTGTGTCCTGTCACTAGTGACTGACTGATGTATCTGTCACTGGTGTATCATGTCACTGGTGGCTGACTGATGTATCTGTCACTGGTGTATCCTGTCACTGGTGGCTGACTGATGTATCTGCCACTGGTGTGTCATGTCACTGGTGGCTGACTGATGGCCAATGGTTATCATGTCACTGGTGGCTGACTGATGTATCTATCACTGGTGTGTCATGTCACTGGTGGCTGACTGATGGACACTAGTGTATGATGTCACTGGTGTGTTGTTTTGTGCCATGAATGCCATCACTGATGGATGGACGTTGGATGAAAGTTTTGCCAGGCTGGGATGAAAAAAGGCCTTTCTGCATCCTTCGATGTAAGGAAGGTTATTGCTATTAGGTAATTTTGTGTCTATTACCAAAGACGCGAGCTGAAGGTGGCAGGTACCTCTTCTGCTTGCCAGCCTAAGGGGCACAGATATCCTAAAAACTGTAGACACTTATTTTTGGAGCTTTATTCAAGCCACCACAAAATGTGTACAACGACAAAGCATTAAGCAAGCGCATAATTTAAGGGAGGGTAGGGGGCACTGGGTCACACCTTTACACTTGTAACTTTGTGTGGAGGAAATTCCCGAAGGAACCAACGGCTTGCTGGTGATGCTTATTTGTCAATGCGTGCGTCTCTTTAGTTAGCAGTGCTCTTGCATTTCATAACAGAATACCTGAAACGGAGGTAGCTACTGTGCTCAAGACCTTAAACCGCCTATGAATGGCACTGTTGATCATGTGTTATGTTGACAGTTTGGTGCGGCCGTCCCCGGCATGAACCGAGGGCGTGACGTCACGGCCGGGAGTCCGATGTCCGCACCCCGCGGAACCTTGGCCCCAGCGCTTCCGTCGTCAGCCTCCGGCGGGGTGACCCCGTCGAGTCCCTCGCCTGCCGGCGGCGTCGTGGCCATGCACTCGGCTCCCGTCCTCGGTGGTCCTGCCGCAAGCCCGGACCAGCGCAGGGTGGCGTCGCACACCCGGGGTGCTGACCGGCCGCCGGCGACGGAAGACGGTGCCAGCGGCGCGCGGGCGGCGACGGATGACACCGTCAACGAGGCGTCGATACAGCACGCGGCCGCCGAGGAAGAAGCACGTCACGGTGACGATGATGTCGTCGATGCCTCGGAGCGCGCGGCGTCGGGCCTGTGTGGTGTCATCCGCCGCTCGTCTGCCGGGGAAGGCGCCACCGACCGGGTGTTGAGCATGTGTGAGTCGGCTGACCGGCAGCCGGCGGCGTCCCGCAGCGCGGCGGCGGCCGGCGCCGAGCCGTGGCAGGCGCTCTCGGCGCCAGACGTGCGCTGCTGCCAGCCGCTGCCGCAGCCGACCGTCTGCGTGCTGGCCGGGTGCACGCTGGCCGCGGCCGCCGCCAGCTCGGCGCCCGTCGCCGGCCAGGTGAGTGGTCGCCCCGCCGGGCGAAGCGCATTCGGCGTAGGCTATGATCGTTCGGCACTCGTGGTTTCGATGAGACCACTGCGTGAGCTGGTGACCATTTGACCGGTTTGAATTCATGACAAGTGTCTGACGGTGTGACTGGCTGGGGCTATGGTCTCTGCTGTTACTGGCCGGGGCCTGTAGTCTCTGCTTTGACTGGCTGGGGTCTGTGGTCTGCTGTGTTCTGTGTTCTCTGCTGTAACTGGCCGGGGCCTGTAGTCTGCTTTGACTGACTCGGGTCTGTGGTCTGCTGTGTTCTGTGTTCTCTGCTGTAACTGACCGGGGCCTGTAGTCTGCTTTGACTGGCTCGGGTCTGTGGTCTGCTGTGTTCCGTGTTCTCTGCTGTAACTGGCTGGGGTCCGTGGTTGTCATCCTCACTGGCTGATGTCCGCGCGCTGTGCTACCATCGGCTGAGCTCTGTTATCCGAGACTGTAGACTGCTGCTGCTGAGTCCGTACGGACCCCGTCGCCTGCCCTGCCGGCAGCGCTCTGTCGCGCGTCTCTCCACCGTCTCGGGGATCCGCGGCGCTCCCTCGGCCGCCTCCCACGGCTCGCGCACCTCGCCGCTCAGCAGCATGGGGCCGTTCTGCCGCATCTGCCACGAGGGTGGGTGTGCCTGGCGGCGCCTGGGCGCCGCGCCCGGCCCGGCTGGGCCAGACGCTGACTACGGGTCGGTCACCGCCACCCGCCGGCTTAAGGGCCTAGGCCGAACTGGGACCGCCCGCTACCGCTCCACAGCCAGCTTTCGCTTTTGGCGTATATGGGAAGCCTGTGGTAAAATGTCGCGCATCTGGCGCCGCACATTCGTGGGAAAGCTTGCGGTGTGATCGGTGTATTCTATATTTTAAAGCGCGTCGTAATACGCAGCCTCAATGCAAATAAGAAAACATAAAGCTGCACGCTAGAGTGCCTAATGTGTTTTTGATAAAAGCGCTCGCCAAATTGTTGTTGGCATGAACTTGATTGTTTGGCTGTTGGCATGCACGTGGTTGCGTGGTTTTTGGCATGCCCTTGATTGCCTGGCTGTTGGCATGCACGTGATTGCTTGATTGTTGGCATGCGCGTGATTACGTGGTGAGTATAGTTGAGACGGAGCGCGGTCGTCGGCCGCCGACTGAACGCTCGGGGCGCTGCCCTGGCCAGGAGAGAGCCGGGAGGCGCTGATCTCACCGTGTCGCTGCGCCGGCTCCGTCGGCCTGGTGCACGTCTCCTGCATCGAGAAGTGGCTGTCGGCCGCCAACAAGGACTCCTGCGAGATCTGCATGTATAAATACGTTACTGAGCGGCGGCCCAAGCCTATCCTCGAGGTGGGTCGATGGCAAGCCACCCCTGCCTTCGTTACCTCTTTCGGCTTCAGTCACTGTCTGCTGCCGGCCGTTGGCCACCTGCTGCAGTGTCTGCTTTGTCTACGTAACCCGTCAATGCGGGCATAATAATATAAACGCTCGGCACACACCTGCTAGAGGGCATGTATGCCTTGCTTACACTATGACGAGTGGAGCGCAGCTTCAGATCAAACTACAGTCGTGACGCAAGATTCTGGTGTGTGTGTGTGTGTGTGTGTGTGTGTGTGGTGTGTGTGTGTGTGTGTGTGTGTGTGTGTGTGTGTGTGTGTGTGTGTGTGTGCGTGCGTGTGTGCGTGCGTGCGTGCGTGCGTGCGTGCGTGCGTGCGTGCGTGCGTGCGTGCGTGCGTGCGTGCGTGCGTGCGTGCGTGCGTGCGTGCGTGCGTGCGTGCGTGCGTGCGTGCGTGCGTGCGTGCGTGCGTGCGTGCGTGCGTGCGTGCGTGCGTGCGTGCGTGCGTGCGTGCGTGCGTGCTGCGTGCGTGCGTGCGTGCGTGCGTGTGTGTGTGTGTGTGTGTGTGGTGTGTGTGTGGACGTGCGCGCGCGCGCGCGCGCGAGAGAGGAGAGAGAGAGAGAGAGAGAGAGGAGAAGCGAGAGAGAGAGAGAGAGAGAGAGTAGAGAGAGAGAGAGAGAGAGAGAGAGAGAGAGAGAGAGAGAGAGAGAAGAGAGAGAGAGAGAAGAGAGAGAGAGAGAGAGAGGGAGGAGAGACGGGAGACGGGAGACGGAGAGTATTGGCACGTAACGACGCTCTCAGCTGATGAGGCTGTATCACGCCATCCGCCCCCCCCCCCCCTCCCTTTCCTGGCAGGAAGGGCAGGCACAGCAGGGAGTCTAACTTCGTGCCTCTGGTTTCTCAGAGGCGTGGCTTAACCATTGCGCTACCGGCACCCCCGTGGGGTTTGCAGTGATGGCTGTTTAAGTGACGCTGAGATTCCGTGAAACATTCCAACAACGCCAACGCTTACAGTCCCCTGAAACGACGACAGAAATATCCGTAGACCCTTCGCTGTGGTATTACTGAGAGTACAGGACGTTTAGAATGTCCCCACCCTTTCTGCCTACACCGAAGCACTGACTAGGGAACCTAAGCTGGGTGAAGTCGGTATTCACTGTGATTTGGGTAAAGTTTTACAAGTAGATCAACCGACTCACTCAATTGTGCGTGACCTGCCGGTTCCTTGCACGACTGCGTTAATGCAGCATGCCAAGGCTGCATTAACGTGGCTTTATTTTGCCCTGTATTTGTGGCATCTGTAGTCTCACATAAAACTGTTTCGTTGCAGTGGTTATTGAACCCTTCGAATCCGGATGATGCCAGGAATTTGATCGGCGATGTCGTCTGCTTCTTTCTGTTGACGGCCCTGGCCGTCATCGCGGCGTACCTCTGTCTGATGGGTGAGTCCTGCTGACTGGAGCTGCCTCTGTCTAATGGGTGAGTCCTGCTGGCTGGAGCTGCCTCTGTCTGATGGGTGAGTCCTGCTGGCTGGAGCTGCCTCTGTCTGATGGGTGAGTCCTGCTGGCTGGAGCTGCCTCTGTCTGACGCTTGGGTCTGGTCTGGTGAACCTTCCACCCATGCCTGGTGCAGGTCTGGCCAAGCTAGCTCTATTCGAGGACACGGAGTGAACTCACCGCCGCAATGCTCTGGTTCGCGGCGACGCTCTGCACTTGTCCCTGGCCGCCTGCGGTGGGCTGAAGCTTGTTGCGATTAGGGAACTGCCTGTCAGTGCCCGTGATGGGATACCGCGCTGGTCCAGTCGTGCTCTGGTCGACTGAGCCTGGCGTGCCGACTGTGCATGGTTCGACCGAGCCTGGCGTGCCGACTGTGCATGGGCCGACTGAGCCTGGCGTGCTGACTGTGCATGGGTCGACTGAGCCTGGCGTGCTGACTGTGCATGGGTCGGCTGAGCCTGGCGTGCCGACTGTGCATGGGTCGGCTGAGCCTGGCGTGCCGACTGTGCATGGGTCGACTGAGCCTGGCGTGCCGACTGTGCATGGGTCGAATGAGCCCGGCGTGCCGACTGTGCATGGGTCGACTGAGCCTGGCGTGCCGACTGTGCATGTGTCGAATGAGCCTGGCGTGCCGACTGTGCATGGGTCGACTGAGCCTGGCGTGCCGACTGTGCATGGGTCGGCTGAGCCTGGCGTGCCGACTGTGCATGGGTCGACTGAGCCTGGCGTGCCGACTGTGCATGGGTCGAATGAGCCCGGCGTGCCGACTGCATGGGTCGACTGAGCCTGGCGTGCCGACTGTGCATGTGTCGAATGAGCCTGGCGTGCCGACTGTGCATGGGTCGACTGAGCCTGGCGTGCCGACTGTGCATGGGTCGACTGAGCCTGGCGTGCCGACTGTGCATGTGTCGACTAAGCCTGGCGTGCCGACTGTGCATGGTTCTCTCGGGAATGCGGCAGAGGCCGACACGTGGGGCCGTGCTGACACCCCTGTGACCCGCGGTCGGCCAGCTCGCCGCGCTCTCTGCCCCAACTCCGGCGGCCCGATGTTGGCAGGCGCGTCCCACTACCTCTCCTACAAGACCCAATGGGAGGCGACCGGCCTGGTGGTGCTCGGTCTCCTCATCTCGTCCATCTACTTCGTATGGCTGGTGGTCACCTGCCGGTAAGTGGTGGTCACGTGTCGGTCAGTGGCGGTCACGTGTCGGTCAGTGATGGTCACGTGTCGGTCATTGGCAGTCACCGCCCGCCGCCGCAGACAGTTGCCCCCCCCCCCCCCCCGCAGCGGCTGCGGCTGCTGATGCCCAGCACACATAAAAATGCCCTCTTTACACCGGAATGCTCCAAGTTTTCAAACACACGTTTCCCGCTGGGCGATCTGCTCGCGGGCTTACCTCATGTCATTGATGTGGTTCTCGTTTCCTCTGAATGAAGCACGTGCGCGCCATCACCCTGCCATCTGACCGCTACTTGCTATGACTCATCATTCATGCATCACGCCAGCTGATGCTCGCCCTGCTGCGCGCTGCTGGCGGCGTGAGCAGCTGCGCTGAGGCCGCGCCCTCCTGCAGGTACCACTGCCGCGTGTGGCACGACTGGCGCCACACCCACCAGGACGTGCACCTGCTGGAGATGAAGCGGCGCTCGCAGTCGACCGTCGAGCTCAACAACAACGCCGCCCAGCTGCCGGCGGCGCTCTGCCCCGGCTGCCAGGGCGGCTCTTACTCGTGCGCGCGCTGTTGCGCCTGCCCCCACCACGTGGTCCAGTTGGAGACGCCCGTCGGCGCCGATGACGTGTTCGAGGAAGGCGGCAGCGGACCGTGCGCCCCTCTGTCCGGTGTGGACACCCCGTCCGCTAGTCATGCCAAGTGACAGTGGCGGCTGGGGATAGGTTGACGGTGGCGGCCCGGCCTCCACCTGGCGGCTGTGGACAAACTCAGGTTGCATGGGAGAGCAATAGATGGCGGCGGAGCACAGTCCGTGGGTGATGTCTATATGGCATGCATGCGCAAGTGGTTTTGTTACGTTGAATTTAAATGATTCGAATTATATGCATATTTGTTGATATTGGCCATAGGTCATGCCGTTAGTTGTGAAACAGGTCGTTGAAACTACAAATATATTGATCTCAATCCTCAAGTCTTCGTGTGTTCTAGCTGTTACACGCAAGCGTTGGGTCACGCGTGCCCAGCCGCTCGCCGCCGGCTTGCGATGCACCTCCAGTGACATGGCCCACCCATACGCAGATGGGAAGAGGCCGCCGAGCGTGCCGCTCGCTAAAACTGGAATGAAGCCGTCTCCGTAGGTCTGGGGAAATACCTGACGCTAAACACAGCGGCGCTGGGTACGGGTCCCAGAGCGGGCGCATTGTTTCAACCGACTGCCCGAGGGGGCATTGCCAGTCACAGCATTGTGGGGTTCGCCAACCCCTTGATATTCTTGTCTGGCAAAGGCGCGTGGGCAAAATTATCCGTGTGACTGGACGGCACAACTCGGGTGACGAATTTAGGAGTGCAGCATACAAGATATGCGTAACAGGTAGTCTGGACCCAACGTCGTCCATGCTAACCATTCGGAATAATTCATTTTCAAAAGTAGCCGGGAAGAGTGGCTGCAGCAACTCGCGGGCGGCGCACCGCCCCCGGACTGAGAAAAACCTTCCGCCATCCTTTCCTGGAACGATGACAGTCCCAAGGAGCCCAGAAGCGATACTCCATGCTGGCTACGCCTAATGGCAGGGATAACTCTAGGCGTCAGAATGTGCACTTGGTTCTGAACGATCCGCGCTCGGCATCTATCTTTACCACTTCACGCCCAGAGACGACGCATACCAGCACAAATGCCCAGAAAATGAGTTAGAGGACATGAAGCGCATGACCATTTCCTTATCAATGCAGCGTGATCTTGGTAAGTTACACCTTTTGAGCAGCTGTATTCGTAACGTGTTTTGACGTATTCCAATTCTCAGATATGCGCTGTATCGTGGAAATGCTGCCGTTCAAA
>NW_023596545.1:30902995-30908317 GCF_011947565.3 Pollicipes pollicipes
ACGCGAAAAATGTACTGGAAATGGCTGAAATTGAGTGACGCCTAAAAGTCCCCGTTTCTAGTCTTTTTACCCAGGCGTCAACCGTTGTGAAAGTGCGTAAGTTGTTCAGTGCATTAGCGAGGAGCATTATTCACATAGATAAGACGGAAGCGAATTAAAAAACAATAGCAGAAGCGAATTCCCTTTGCTATTGTTTCGATAAAGGCATGTTGCCGAAACACCAACCCATCTATATCTCCATTCCCTTGGTTTTTCTCCGAGGAAAAAGACTATTATTACTGTCTTATCGTTGTGAAAGTAAATGTTGACCACGGCCATGGCCAATTCAATCAATCAAATAGAAAGGATGCGTTTGAGTGCGTAAGTGCGTTTACATTCAAACGGCTGGAGACCAGAAGGTTTTACGCCGCTCTTCCCATTTGTGATATAAAGCCTGCTTTCTTCGCAGCCTTGGTGCGCGCCGTCTTGAAATGCCGTTTGGTTTGGGTGGCGATGGGCTTTTAACATTGACCGTGCCTTTCGATTGAGTGCATTCCTGGGAGAAGGCCCCACGTCAAGCCGTGCTTGTTTGGTAACCCCTGGCCCGATTGTAAAACTCCAGGGCAACGGCAGAACTTTGCGGCGAAAGTTTACCGCGCCACAATACCCGGCACGATCTACCCTGGCCTCTGGCGTCACCTGACCGTTGGCGCAGCCTCCGTCACCGGCCGCAGGCTATCCCCGTCGGAGACAAATAGCGAACGGCTACAGCGATTTAACCCACCCGGCCACAGGTCTCTGAATCGGAATGCAGGCGCTCTGACCAGCTGGGCTATCGGGACGGACTAAAGCACATTGGAGCACGAAACGATTTAAAGGGAAGCTGGTCGGCGTATCTTCCAACTGGCTGTACGCACAAAAGGGCACTAAGGAATAGAACCAGCACATTTTTCCAGTATATTCCAGAGTAAAAGAAATATAAGCGTGCTGTTGACCGGCTTTTGCGAGTAAACATGGTCGTGGGCTTTGAAAAAAAGAAAGTCAAGTTTCCTCAACATAGCCGGTGCTTTTATAGCATGACTTAGCCACTATTGAACGTAGGTTGCTTTCAAGAAGAAAATTCCCATCTCATCACCCCAAAATGTGTCGGAGTCTTTGCCACTATTTTTTGAGACGGCTTTTCTGGAGGCCTATTCGGCCAAGTCTCTACATATCCTGTTATACATATACATATATATGTTGTACATATACAGCTATCGACGTGTCTGAGAAGATCGTGCAAGCTCGGCTTTACTTTTAGACATCGGTACTTCGTGGCAGTATTCTCAAAAACTTTCCATAGGTTCTCGTTAGTACATGTCAGGCCGCGGCATTGCACACAAAACTGTTTGCGTTTCGAGCCTCCTTCAGTGAACGACGAACGGCACCTTTTTTTGTTGATCACAACCACTCAACGTCCTGAGATGCTAGCTTCCATGACTTACGCTCCATTCCAAGTTTTTCCCAAAATTCACCTTCACATCCACATGAAAAAAGACGTTCCTTTCCTCTGTAGCAATATATATATATATATATTATAGAGAGAGAGAGAGAGAGAAGAGAGAGAGAGAGAGAGAGATGAGAGAGAGAAGAGAGAGAGAGAGAGAGATAGAGAGAGAGAGAGAGAGAGGGAGAGAGAGAGAATGATAGAGAGAGAGAGAGGAGAGAGAGAGAGAGAGAGAGAGAGAGAGAGAGAGAGAGATAAGAGAGAGAGAAGAGATAGATATAGAGATGGGAGATGGAGAGAGAGAGAGAGATAGCGAGGAGAGAGAGAGAGGATAGAAGAGAGAGAGAGAAGAGATTGAGGGGAGAAAAGTAGAGATAGAGATTTAAGCTATTTGTATCCCTGTAATGTATATATATATATATATATATACATATGTGTGTGTGTGTGTAACAGCCGTATGTTGCATATATCATATAGATAATTCATATAGATTTATGATTTAGATCATATTTACCGTGTTGAAGTAAAAAATTCGCGTTATCTATCAGACCCACGTGAAATGGACCATTGGTGCCAAATTTATAGCCAAATTGCGACTTCAAGGCAAGAACTCTTTTAAACTCGAGCTTGGTAGATAGCTGATCGCTGTAAATGTTTGTTCTTATGTCCAATAGGTTAAAACCTCCACACGGCTTGCACAGTGTTGAAGCCAATAATTCGCGTTATCTATCAGATCAACGTAAAATGGACCATGCATGTCAAGTTTATCACAAAATTGTGACTTGAGAGCAATAACTCTTTTTAAGTCGAGTTTGGTAGATAATTGGTCGCTGTAAATGTTTGTGCTTCTTATGTCCGAATGGTTGAAAACCTCCACGCAACTTTAGGCTTCGAGGCCGCAGATTTTAAATTAGTTGGCAAAAACTTAAAAACTAGCTGAGTTATGAACCTTCAGGACCTTGCTATTTGACGTCATTCAAACTCCAGGCTATAATTCCTCAGCTGAGGCTCCGATCTCGTTAAAATGACGCTGCTAAATTCTGATCATAAGAAAACCTCATGCTGATACTTTTTGGTGAAGTCAAAGCTTAGGGGTGTTATCAGTATGGGGTAATAAGTCAAACAAGGATGCCATAAATGAATATGATGTTCTGTAAAAACATTCCTTACAACATTGTAAGTCCGGGTTTTGGAGGTGTTTTGAGTCTACATATCACCCTTGCTAGGCAAAAAAAAAAAATCGGTTATGACAGCTACGTGCCTGACAGATGCGAGTGTTAAACACACGCAGTTTATTTAAACTTGAGTTCCTCTCCACTCAGCTCCATGGTGATTTTTCAACGCAGCAAAATGCTTAATGAACATACAAAAGTCAGGCATGCAAGAAGTCACCGAAACAACACTGCCTTCATTCACCTCACAAAGGTCATTAATTGAAAGTTGAACAAAGACAAATTGTTGGGTAGCGCTTAAAAGGCGTTCACTGCCATACTTCACCGCATGTTCAGCGACTTGACACTTGACAGCATCATTGAAGGCGCATCATTATGCGCCAAATCGAGTAGTCGAAGTTCTCGTTTCTACAACTGCGCATCTGTGCTGCTGACGGGGAGATAAAGTACCTTGGCAAAGCACAGGCGTTTACATCATCTCACACCACAAATGGAAGAACACTGGCACTGGATATGGCATGAGATAAGATAACGAACACCTGCCTGCGTCTCATGGTTTAAATGGAAATTTCTACGATATATTTTATTCATATATGTATGTACATAAATGCATTTGTATATGTTAACGAATAGGGATGGTGCCTTTACTGAAGTAATCAAAGCTCTGCAATCTCCCGTGATTGCTTATTCCTCGTCCCAGGGATTAAATGTGACGGACAAGCCCATGATGGGTTGAAAGGTCGAACCACACCTGCTGTCAGCAGAGTAGATAATGCCGTGTTAGCGCGCTGGAGCTCGTCTGCTGGTAACGGGCGTGGATTAGAAGAGGATGAACGACCGCTGCCTGTGTGGGTGTTATGTTCAGTAAAATGTAATTGATGTTCAAACCCTCGGCTTTCTGTGAGAGCGAAATGTGAGGACTTTCGAACTCACTCAACTCCACACAAGTGGTTGTCAGCCAATACAATCATTGGCAAGAAGCCTCAACTAAGTTTCGGACGAGAGACGCAACTTACTCCCAAAATGTCAGACGGCAGTCCACAGGCCCCGACCATCTAGGAATCAAACCCTCAAAAGCCCGCTAGGTTTCCATGCTGACCCGGCATCAACCCTTAAGAAGGAATGTTTCGATTTGTATGGGGTTGTTTAACTAAATAGCCCTTTTGAAGACATTTTGGCGCAGTCCATAGACCAGCCCAGTTTACAGACCCATCACCCTCTAGTTTGTGATTTACACACCCATGATGGTGTGCGGACTATTTCAATGTCGTTCAGGCATGCGTGACGCGAATTAAATGAAATAAAGAGAACACAAATATATATATATATATATATATATATATGGATATAGATACAGATATAGATATAGATATATATATATAGATATATATATATAGATATATATATAGATAGATATATATATATATATATATATAGATATAGATATAGATATAGATAGATAGATAATAGATAGATAGATAATAGATTATATATATATATATATATATATATATATATATATATATATATATATATATATATATAGGTTACGCATTAAACAGGAAACGTGCGCAGTGCTGCGCAATGAAATCAAACCGAGCTTATGTAATTTTTGTGCTATTCTTAACTTTCTTGGTGAGATGTTTGCATGAAGCTGTACAATTTGTGCAACCTGGCTTACTGCACACAGATTTTGCTATGGGTTTTCTGCCACCAGGGCCTTTGTGAGAAAAACCGAACCATGTTTTTCATAGTTTTCTCTGTTGGTCCATGCACTCTGCTTTTTTGGAAGATCTTAAAGTTATGCACTTGAAAAATGCATTATCCTGCTTGCTGTAATTTGTACCAGGAAAAGCCTGACACGTTTGGTCCACAACCCGGCCGAAAGTCCGCGGGCAGGTTGGGGTTGGCGGGTTGGTAGATTGCAAAGATGCGTCTCGAGTTCCGACTCTGGGCTAACCAGACTTCAGATCCAAGTGATGCTGCTTGTGAGCGTTTGGTCACTGCGATTCACCACTAAGCTGAACGGCCGCCAGAAAATCCCTATAATCCGATTGATGATACCTGGCACAACAAATGCCAAGGAAAAGACCGTCTCCGAGAAGAAATGTCAACATTCATAACGAGTTCGCCTCATACTTATGAGGGGCAGCCATTGGCGGTCGGTACCCAACCTGCAGTTGGCAAGGTGCCACCGATAGATGTTACAGCGTTCCACGAAATCAGGAAAATGCCAGTCTCCGTGCTCAAGACGAAGTTAAGCCACCGTGAGCTGGCATGAGCTGCGCCCTTCATCAGCGACGGGCCTGGTGGTGTGATCGCTCGGTTTTCCTGAGGAGGCAGTGGTGAATCCCACTGCCCTGAGACCGAGACATAGGTTTCGGCTTTCTTGGGCACTGGTATCAGTCGACGCGGATGTGAACCGTAAAGCCTGTGAACCGTAAAGCAGGTGAACCCCTCTTTCTACCGGTCTCTGTGATTCACAAAATGAAAACTCCGAGGTGCTGCGCTAAATTACGCTGTGCGGGCTGCACTTTAGGGGGTCAATCTCTTCCTCTACCGCAGATTCAGCGATAGTTGAAGGCCCGGGAATAAATGGGACCATCTCGCCTGTCATCTCTTCTATCTGGTTAATGGACGCGTCATCTTGAAGACAGAGGACTGTGCCAATACCCGGGGGCAGGA